>NW_004949130.1:2886550-2890980 GCF_000317375.1 Microtus ochrogaster
AGAACAACAATGGGAACAGGGGCTGGAGAGAGAGCTGGCTCAGTGATTCTGGGCTGTGGTATCACTTGCTGTGGAATCGTGAGGCCGGGTGCTTGGATCCCAGCCTCGAGTAAGAAGGCAGGCACCCAAAACACACACACATAACTCTAGCTCCCAGGGTGGCAAAAGACAGTGGATTCTGGGGCTAGCTGGCTTCCAGTCTAGCTGAGAAAATGCAAGCACCAGGATCCCAGAGAGACCCTGCCTCAAAGAAGCAGTGCGAGAGGAGGGCACCCGAGGTGCCCTTCTGGCTGCTGCTTGCTCATGTGCGCAGACTCACAACCTACCGTTTCTGCTGCAGCGCCTCATCCAGGACCTCTTGCTTTTCCCGCAGCATCAGCTGCAGGTGCCGCATCTCCTTCTGGTACTGAGCTGCTTTGCCAGCAAAGTCCTCCTGCTGTTCCATCAGGCGGTGATGGATGTCCCCCAGCTTCAGAGCAGCCTGTTTCTTGTACCCCTGCAGGGAAGAAATTCAGTGAGCAAGCCTCCTGCCTCTTGGAAGTCAGTGCTCACGGGCTGGGTGTGTGTGCCTCAGACAACACTGAGCTGGAAGGCAAGCCTAGATTTTAAAAGCACTGAGTGACCATGCACAGCTGGAGCTTGGGTAGAGCGTCTGCCTGGTATTCACACAAAGCCTTAGACTCGGTCCCCAGCAATGTGTGAAACTGGGTAATCCCAGCACTCGAGAGGCAGAGGCAGAAACAAGTCTGTGGTCACCTGGGCTACATAGTGAGACTCTGACTCCAGAAAACAAAATAAAAATGATACAAAAGCATTTCAGGTAAAGTCCTGAGAGATGGCTCAGAGGTTAAGAGTGCTTACATGCTTATAGAGGACCCATGTTCAGTTCCCAGCACCCCTGTGGGCTACTCAAAACCATCTGTAACTCCAGCCCCAGGGGATCAGACGCCCTCTTCTGGCTTCCAAGGGCACCTACACGTGCTGGCACACACACACACACACACACACATACACACACAATTAAAAACAAAATAAAATCTAAGGAAAACCAAACTTCTAATCTGCATTATATCTGATTTTTGTGGTATTAATATACTAAAAATGAAAATGAAACATAAAATATCTGTATCGCAGAACTAATTGGATGTTTTCACAAATTAATCTACTTCTGCAATTTTTATTTGTTTGTTTTGTTTTTGAGGCAGGGCTTTGAGCAGCCCAGGCTCAAATCCCATAAATAGCTGAAGGTGACCATGACCTCGGGATCCTTCTTGTTCCAACTCCCATACTGGGATTACAGATGTGCACCATCCAATCCAGCTTTAGGCAGTGCCAAGGATCAAACTCAGGGACTCGTGCATGCTGGGCCTAGCACCTATGCCTCCATTTTTCACGGACAATCCTTCCATCAACTGTCAGCTTAAAAAAGAACGTTCACGGCCATCAACACTGTTTCTCTTTACCAAAGATGTCTCATATAGGAGCTCAGCCAGGGCTGGGGTGTAGCTTAGTGGCACGGTGCTTGCCTGGCACACAAATGGTTCTGGGTACAAGCCCTACTAAGAAATACAATAAAAGGATAAAAAGTTGGCTTGTCACCTCTCCTTCCATGTAACTCAGGTCTTCAAGTATCCCCTATGCCTTTTAAGTAATATTCAAGGCTCTAACCACTGAGCCATCTCTCCAGTCCCTCTAACCATCTCTTAAGGCAGCGTAAATATGAAAACTGACCATCAGGCATATGTTAGAATACCAATGCTATGGGAGTCATGTATCTAAATCTCTGACATCAGTTTAAGAAGTGCTCAGAGGGGCTGGAGAGGTGACGCAGTGGGTAGGATCCTTGCTGCCTGACGACACCTGAAGCCCTGAGTCTGATCCCAGCAAACCTGCATAAAGCTGGAGGAAACTCCACCAAGTTGTCTTATGACACCTATGGATACTGCATGCAGCCAAGGCACACATGCATCACAGACACTGAATACAAAAAAGTTTTAAAATCAAATCTTGGGGCTGGAGAGGTGGCTCAGCAGTTAAGAGCTCTGTCTGCCTTTGCAGAGGACCTGAGTTCACCACAAATGGCTAACAACCATTCTTAACTCCAGTTTCAGAGATAAGACACCCCCATACGCAGAAAAGATACTTATACACATAAAACAAAAGTGAATAAATATAAAAAAATTAGCCAGAATGTGGTGGTGCATGCCTTTAATCTCAGCACTCAAGAGGAAGAGGCAGGTAAATCTCTGAGCTCAAGGCCAGCCTGGCCAAAGAGAGAGTTCCAGAACAGCCAGGACTACACAGAGAAACCATGTCTCAAAACAAAAAAACAAAAACAACAACAAAATAAAAATACATCTAGGAGGCTGGAGAGATGGCTCAGTACCTAAGAGAATGGGCTGCTCTTCCTGAGGACCCAGGTTTAGCTCACAACCGTCTCTAAATCCAGAGTTCAGGAGATCTGCTGTCTTCTAACTTCTGCGGGCACCAGGATGCTCACGGTGTACATACACTCAGCAAACACTCATACACATAAAATAAAAGAAGGTCTCTTTAAAAAAGAACTGGGGCCGGACGGTGATGGCACACACCTTTAAGCAGATCTCTGTGAGTTCAAGGCTAGCCTGGTCTACAAAGTGAGTTCCAGGACAACTAGAGCTGTAATACAGAGAAACCCTGTCTCAAAAAACAAAATGAAACAAAACAAAAAGAACTGTGTACAGCTTTTACATTTTCAGGTTTAAAAAAAAAAACTTTTTCTTTAAAAAAAAATAATTTTTAGGTTGGAGAGATGGTTCAGCAGTTTAAAGCATTGGCTGCTCTTCCAGAGATCCTGTGTTCAATTCCCAGCAACCACATGGTGGCTCACAACCATCTATAAAGAGATCTGGTGCCCTCTTCTGGCCTGCAGGCATACATGCAGGCAGGACACTGTATACATAATAAACAAATCTTTAAAATGTAAAAACTTTCGTAGTGATATCACTTAAGCACAGAGCCAGCAGACTTCCCTGTATTTTTTTTTTAAACAAATAATTGCATGGTGTTTCATTATGCAGCAAACCACAGCTTACCTGAGAGGGGACAAGGTGCTGTCTGCCAGCAAAGTCTGGCACAGTTTTTCTTCTCCTGTGAGACACACAGACCCCTCAGAAGCCCCTTTCCCACGGGGAGACACGCACTGACGGCTGCTTACCTTCACCCTCTCCTCCAGCTTCCCCAGGCGAATGTTGCCTTTCAGGATTTTGTTGAGGACTCCGTGCTTCTCACTCTCTAAACACTGAGCCTGCGGAGAGGGTAGAAACGGAAGCATTACTTTAGCTACACAGAAAGTCCTGTGAACTGCTCTGGGTCTTAGCCCACTGGCATACCACCTGCCCAGCATTCGTGAGGCCCCAGGTCCAATCCCTAGCGTCCCCCTCCCCCTGCGCACACTACAGAGAACATCCCCAGTCCCTAGCGCCCCCTCCCCCTGCGCACACCACAGAGAACATCCCAGTCACAAAGGAGCTCACTACCTGAGAGACCCAGTCACAAAGGAGCTCACTACCTGAGAGAGGGCTGTGGGCAGAGCTGGGGCAAGGACTAAGGACCAACAAGGATGGGGACCACACTGGGCATCTTTCCTAGGTACAAAAGGAGGAGCCGGGGTCCCTCAGTCTAGGCCTCTAAGGGCTTCAGAACACATCGCTATGCCAGTGGACACAGCACTCCTGTAGCTGTCTGAATGAGGTATGTCTCCCACAGGTCCCCAGTGGCTGGCCTTGTTTGGGACGTATGGAACCTTAAGGAGGCGGAGCCTTGCTGGAGGAAGTCTATCACTGGGGGTGAGCCCTGAGAGTTGTTAGCCTCGCCCCACTTCCAGTGCATCCTCTGCTTCCTGTGTGTGGCGAGACGGGACCTCCTAGCTTCCTGCCCTGGCTGCCTGCTGCCATGCCTGCTGTTATGGACTCTTCCTCCGGAACCACAAGCCAGAAGAAACTCTTCCTTCCCTAAGCAGCTTCTGGCCGTGGTTCCTTCATTAGTATTCAAGGAAGAAGTGTTGGGATCACTTGTCTCACGTAATCACAACAGAATAGAAGGGAGTGACAGAAACAATACAAACACCTGACGCTCTTCTGAGACCAGCATGGCAGACAGCATAGCCAAGAGGGATGCCATCTGAAGCCAAGCAGTTGGCACTGCTCCCCAGATGGGAGACAAGCTCCCACACACCACTAAGGGTCCCAGATGCTAGAATGAAGGAGAAACGTCTGTGGTGCCTCCCTCCTAAGGCAGCCTAGTGGTGGCAGCTGGCATCTGAGGAAGGAAAGAAAGCTAATGACGTGTGCCAGCCCACAGAAAGAAGTGTCTAGCGGCAGTTACCATGTCTACTCCCCAGACCACAGTGTCTCCCTCAGAAAGGTATAACGGAAGTCGGTGAAACCAAA
>NW_004949130.1:2891141-2896111 GCF_000317375.1 Microtus ochrogaster
GGGAAGTCAATGTAGTCCTGGTCTGGGTGATACAGGACCCCAAGTGCCCTGCCAGCTCCCCAAGTTGTCACAGGGCCTTGGTATATCAGATGTCCTGCTAATGAGTTGAACCAGGCGCAGGGCAGCACCTCTGCCCACATCCAGTTCTGATTCAGTGACCTGGCTTTCAGGCCATTACAAGATCAAGTTGGCTAAACTTACAACTTCTAAATCTTTATATACAGAGTGTGCGGCTTCCATGATAGTTCCACACCTGGTCCATAAGGCTGAGGTATGGGTCTGAAGTGGCTACTTGAAGTTGGAAAGTATCCCCAGCTGTACCACAAAAGACTGTGCCACTCTATGGCCCACGCGGGAGGTGAGTTCATTTGCCAGGGATGGGGGGTCCCCGTGTGTCCTGCCATGGGATAAGATTGCTTTCTATTTACTGCGACACTGTAAGGCGGGCAGGTGCTCAGGAAGTACTCCAGGTGAGCAGTTTTGCTTGGCACCTTCCAACAAGCTTTTGCTGGCCCTCTCAACAGCCCAGTGGGCGTGTGGCAGGAAGGAGCACTAGGTGCAGTGACAGAAAACACCTCATGTTCAGCATTGTGGCCAGGACAGCAACTTTTCAGAGGAAGCCCCAGGCTGAAGATCTGAATGGCTTTAAGGTTCCTACCATGCTGGGTCAGAGTCAGGAAGGACTCAGACATTGCCAGTAAGGGGGCCTGAGAGACGGCGCAGTGGATGCCCAGTGGAAGACAAGGCTGTCTTCTGTCATGCGGAGTGATGCTGTGACCCTCACTCCTCACAATAGTAACCAATCACAGCTTGGAAATGGCCGGCAATGTACAATGAGACTTACTGGAGCCCTGCCAGCCACTGTCACATCGTGAACAATGCCTTGTAACACTAAGTACAGAAAATACCAAGACACATCCAATTAGTGTGTTTTTCTTTTTAATTAAAAATAAGTAGCAACATTCCCTCAAGCTCCCCGCTATTTCTACTTCTTCCTCTATAAGCAAGGGCTAAAGCCTCTGCCCACTGCCCTGGGGAGGACCTTCCTAACACCTGCAATAGCCCCACCCCTCTTCTCTGACACTCATGATGTCCCCTTGTTCTCTCATCATGACATTCATTAATATGACATGCTAGCAGGTATGATGGGAAAAAACCATGCATACTTATATGCAGGGAAGTGCTATGTGTCCAAAACACACAGAAGAGAAAATTCAAATAAGTAAGAAGGCTTATAAAACGTCACCTGGAAATCCGCCCCTGGGAGGAGCTTGGGGAATCTATGAGAACTTTCTGAGTGCACATGGCTTGACACAGAGAGTAGCTGTCTTCTTCGCCCACACAATCAGCTGCAGACATCTTTTTGAATCAGTGTGGGAATGTCTAGAACCGTGCCAGGTTCTTGCTGGCTGTGCGCTGCTCCAGCATCTAGGACACCAATAATTGACTTAATTCCCTTCTCTACTACTACATCTGTAGGAGACTGCTATCTAACTCCAGGAGTCTGGTTCTCGCTCCCTCCCTCAGAGCTGGGAATCAAGCCCAGGGCCTTGCACACACGGGGCATGCACGCGACTGCCGAGCTGCCCCTCCAGCCCTGCGCCTGTGGTCTTCAGGACTCATCTGCTGGCGGGAGCTGTTCAGGCCATGGGTAAAGGGGTACACAGGCACACCCACTGCTGTGTGATAGGCACGGCACCACCATACCTGGCCCCACAGTTCACCCTCTAGAATAACATTTGCTGTTATTTAGAAGTTCTGGCTGATTTTCTTTAAAACATATTTTGGTTGAACTATAATCTCAGTACTTGGGAAGCAGGAGGATAGTGAGTTCGAGTCTAGCCTAGGCTATGCAGCAACACCTTGTCTCAAAAAAAAAAAAAAAGATTTTGCCCATGGTTAAAAGATAAAATTTTGGAGAATTTCTAAGTGTGGTTAAAATACTAAAATCAGAAGATTTTATACATTTGCTTAAAAATAGTATTAAAGTCACATTTACAATAAAACTTAAAGTTCACAGAACATAACTTTGAGAAGACTCACCAAATATTTAAGACTATCTCTTTCCTTGGTAACATTCTCTGCCAAGCCCACCAGGTTTGCCAGGTACTGGTGGGCAGACATCTCCTTCCCCATGGCTTTTTCCACCTGCTTTCTGAGGCCATCGATTTTCTTTTGGTATCGCCTGCAGAGGTCCCCAGTGATGGAAAATGAAAACAAGTGAGCCTGCGCGCAGCTTGGGTGGAGTGAATATATGTATACAGATATATGTTTAAAAACAACCAGTAAGTCTGTGTACATATGTGTATGTGTGTTTATATGTGTGTATGTGTATAGTTTTTTAAAAATGAGATAGTCTCCCTATATAGTCCTGGAACTCACTGTGTAGACCACATTGGCATCAAACTCACAGAGATCGCCTGCTGGAATTAAAGGCATGTGCCACCATACCATTTAATACCTAAATACTAGTAGACTTAGGGATGGGGCATGGATTGGTGACAGACAGCTTGGCTAGTATGTACAAGGCCCTGGATCCCAACCCGTAACACTGCAGAATTAACCAATTAAGTGCTATTGTCCAGCAACGTACATCTTCTTTTAGGTTTTGAGAAGTAAGTAAATCTAGAATGAAGTCAGGTGTCAGGGCTGAGTCCTGATCCAGTTAACAAGACTCGAAAGCCAACGGTGCGGGCATGCTACCATCTCAGCCAGCCGCGCGGGCACGCTACCATCCCCACATTTGGGAGGCTGATCAGGGAAGACTGCTAGCGCTCCAGGCCAGCCTGCCCTACCATGTGGGCCCTATCACAACAAACAACAAAACAGCACTCACAGAATGGCTAGCAATGAATCAGCTAATTAAATATTAGTCTCCTAACTTTTGATTCACTTTATTATTTTTTTTAATATTTATTTATTTACTTATTATGTATACAATATTCTGTTTGTGTGTATGCTTGCAGGCCATAAGAGGGCACCAGACCTTATTACAGATGGTTGTGAGCCACCACGTGGTTGCTGGGAATTGAACTCAGGACTTTTGGAAGAGCAGGCAATGCTCTTAACCACTGAGCCATCTCTCCAGCCCCCCTTTTAATTCACTTTAAAAGATATTTTTAAAAATGGGATCCTATATTAAGGTGGGAAGGGGATACACTGCTCTGTTGTATGTGTGTGTGTGTGTGTGTGTGTGTGTGTGTGTGTGTGTACAGGTGGGGCAGGGAGGAGTAGGGGGAGGAAATGATCAAGATCCAAAGTATATATACATGTATAATACAGTCAAAGAATAAAAGATATTTCAAAAAATAAACGAATGTATAAGTATTAAAATCAAAGAAAAAAGAAAGAAAACTGGGATGTAGTGGTGAAAAAACAGGCTTTGGGGAGGTGGTTAGGAGACCGTCTCGAGCCCAGAGCCCAGGGTTGCCCTGTGGTTATCAATATCTGAAGCATATTCTTGAGAACTATAGAACCACAGAAAGGCTTTTGTTACACTTACACTCTGATATCTGTCCCTTTGGTTATTACTTTCCATTTTATTGTCCTTATCAGAGAAAGAAAAGATAAAAGGAATAGAATGAAGATAAAAAGGAAATAAAGTGCTTCTGCACATGCGCGTGCACCCACACACAGACACCCCAGGGTACCTGTTTGTCTTGCGCGTGCGCTCCAGCTCAGCCTCTAGCGCTCTGTTTCTGCTGGTCCAGCTGTTCTTCTCCAGAAGCAGACTCTTCTTCTGCACCTGTAGGGCTGTCAGCTTCCCCAGCAGCTCCTCCATCTCAGCGCTGTCTTTCTCTTCTTCCTTTTGTAACTGGCTGAAGGACAAGAAACGGCAGACACATTTGTACAATGACACATACTCAGAACACAGTGTACAGTGCACTGTCTGCACAGTGCATTGTGGGTAGGGCACACCCTGTGTACAGTGCATCATGGGTGTAGTGCACTGTGGGGACAGTGCACCCTCTGCACAGTGCATTGTGGGTAGGGCACACCCTGTGTACAGGGTCATATAAAATCAAGTGAGGCTAAAAGGAAGCAGATGGCTGGCAGCCAGATTCCAGGCCCTAGTGGACACCCAAAAAGCAAAACTAAAACAAAAACTGAGCAACCTCTGTTTACGCTTCACACGGAGGGCTCAGGCAACCTCTTGCGTTGAGGTGACGCGCTCACCTTTTCAGCTCATTGACAATTGATGTATGAACGTCCATGGCGATCTTGCTGTCCAGCTGTGCTTTGAGTTCCTGGCATCTAGCCTGTAAGCTCCCCAGCTGCCCCTGGCTCTTCTCCAGCTGCTGTTCCTGTTCTTGGGTCTTTGCCTCCAGGAGCATGAGTTGTTTCGTCAGCTTAGAAACTGGAAGGGAAAGATCAAGCCGTGGCATAGAAGACCAACTAAAGCTTGCACTTGCGTGTTAGCTAGGTGTGGTGATGCACTGGGGCCTGAGGCAGGAGGATCCTGAGCTCTGGCTAGGCTAGGCCGCATAGTGAGATCCTACCTCAAAAATTTATCTTTAAAAAAGTAGGGAGGTAGATGGGCGGTGGTGGCACACGCCTTTAATCCCAGCACTCAAGAGGCAGAGGCAGGCGGATCTTTGTGAGTTCAAGGCCAGCTGGGCCTACAAAGAGAGTTCCAGGCTGGCCAGGGCTATACAGAGAAACCCTGTCTCAAAAAAACAAACAAAAACGGCACCAAAGGGAGACAGGGATGTGGCTCAGCGGTGTGCTGTTTGCGTAGCTTGCATCAGGTCTTAGGCTAATTCCTAAAAATCAGTTATCTTACACAAATGACCTTTTAAGGCTGGGGGTGGGCTCAGCTGGTAAAGCATTTGTTTCGCACGCATGAAGTCCTGGGTTCAATTCTCAGTACTGCACACAAGAGAAAATAAAGCAGACTTGGTGGAACTTGCCTGCTGTCTCAGCAATTGGGAGGCAGAGGCAGGATGATCAGAAGTTCAAGGTCATGCTTG
>NW_004949130.1:2897066-2899402 GCF_000317375.1 Microtus ochrogaster
ACAGCGATCAGACAAGGCACGCTGTTTCAGACTCCTGGTCTGTGACCCCTCTCTTCAAGGAGCATAGGAGGAGGTGCCACTATATGGGGGGCTCCTATTTGGATTTAGTCAAAGCAAGGGAAGCAACTCTCAAGTTGACTCCCTTTGAAGAACACTGTCTTCCGCTATGGCAGCTCTAGGGACAGGGAGGACGCATGGGAGAAGAGGTACTCCTGGGAAGTTCTGGAGAACCAGACATTTAACCTATGATGCCCTCAGCCCTGAAAGAAGAATGGATCAACGGTTCACCCACAAGTGGTGGCACACTCCTGTTCCCTTGCACTGGAATAGAGGTGGAAGGGCTGTGATTTCAAAGGCACCCTGGACTCTGGCAAGTTCTGGGCCAACCAGGACTACACAGCAGACCCTGTCCCAATACCTTAGGGTTAGGGATGTGTGATGATTTGAATACAAATGGCCCCCATTGGCTCACAGATTTGAATGCTTAGTCACCAGGAAGTGGCACTATTTGAAAAGATTAGAAGGATTAAGAGGTGTGGCCTCATTTGAGGAGGTGTGTCACGGGGGGTGGGCTTTAAGGTTTCTAAATCCCATGCCAGGCCCAGTCTCATGCTCTCTCTGTGCCCATGAAAGCCCTCAGCTACTTCTCCAGCACCCTACCATAATGGGGAGCTCTGAAACTGTAGGCAAGCCTCCAGTGAGATGTGGCCTTTTATAAGAGTTGCCCTGATCATGATGTCTCTCCCAGCAATACAGCACTGATTAAGACAGGCTGTAACTCAACGTGAACGTGCTTCTTGGCATATAGGGTGTGGGGAGAGAAGGGAAAGGGGGCCCAGCAAAGTTCCACTTTTTGTGCACTCAATAAATATCTGAGAAAACAGTCTTGGGTTGTTTCAAAAGCTTCATTCTGTAAGTTTTCCGATTTCCCAGACGCTATCCTTCCCACAGCTGTTTCAGCTGACCTTACAGGGGATCAGAGAACACACAGGCTGACTGCAGACCCAACACTGAGAATGCGTGGAGCATGACGCCTTACAATTCTGGAAAATGTGATTCCCCGCCCCGGCCCCGTCTTCTAAGGACATCTCCGTCACTCACCTTCTTGGAGGTGCTCCTGGTGGGCGTCCCTGGCTTTTGTTTGCTGAATCTCCAACTGCTCTATCAACAGCTTGTTTTCATCTAGAACCAGCTCTGCTTGAGCCTGGAGCTGCCTCCTAGGAGTGATTCAAGAGAGCAAACACTGTGCTTAGGTGCCGAGAGCCCGCGGGAATGCGCCACAGTGCATGCTTTCACGTCGACCACGCCATTTTCCCAGCAAATGGCGCCATGTGTGGTGAGTGGGGGAAAGGGCAGCAGTCATGCCTGAGGGATGGATGTGGCAGCAACAGCAAGAGGTAGGTGACAAGTCCCATCCGCGCAAAGGCAGAGGACAGAGGACTGCGCGTGCGTGGCACTCAGGTGAGACCGTCACAAACGGGCAGCTGGGTCTCCTACACTGGAGCATCTAATCCTGCACCCATATAATTGACATTGTTGGATGCTGGAAGGTCCTGTTTTACTCTGAAACCATTCACTCATAATCAGTAGCAGCTGCTCATGGCAGCCACACTTCCAAAGTGCCAAGCATTCCTGAGGCTGAAGCAGGGGGACTGTTTGAGTCCAGGACTTGAGGGCAGGCCTAGACAACAGGCAAGACTTTAATTTCCCAAGCAGTAAAAATAAAACACTAGTGAGAAGTCGCAGAGGTTGAGAGAGAGCACTGGCTGCTCTTCCAGAAGACCTGGGCTTGATAACCAGCATCCATGTGGCAGCTCACCCACGTGGTCACTCCAGTTCCAGAGCATCGGATGCCCTCTTGGGGCCTCCAAGGACACCAGGCACACACATAGTACAAGATACCCACACACATTTAAAAAATTTTTTTCTACTCTTTAAAAAACAATAAAACAAAGAAACCCAGGTGTGTGTTACAAGCCTGGAACCTCAGCACTTGGGAAGCTGAGACAGGAAGAGCTCTGTGGAGGCCAGATTGAACTGCCATGAAACTGCTAACCAAAAAATGTTTGGTTGTTATCACTTAGAACCCTGCTCTTTTCTAATGAGAGACAGACAGAAAGGGAGTGGGTTAAAGAACAAGAATAGTGTCTTAAAACTATACAAATACAACCAGCCTTGATCTCCCCACAAGAAAGCCCCATTTATGCAATGCACTGTAAATCCCAAGTCAGTTCAACTTTCATAACTGAAAATTCCAGCTAGGACGAGCTGAAGGACCTTAGTACCTTAAGAAAGGTTGTGGAAGACAAGACAATGGTGGTGGAGCCAGACTAGGG
>NW_004949130.1:2899657-2902622 GCF_000317375.1 Microtus ochrogaster
TCCACCTCAGACAGGTCTCTCTGTTCTTGGACTTTCCCTCCTGTCATTCTTTCCTTTCACATCTTTTCCTAGCTTCCTTCACCCTTTGCTGCTCTGCTTTCCTTCTGAGACAAGGTGTCACTATAAACTCATGATCCCCCTGCTTCATGCTCCCAAATACTTAGATGCCAGCAGGTGCCACCATGCCTGGCTCTCTTCCCTCTCTTTTTAAAGGGACCCTTTGTTCTAATTTTTAAAATCCTCCTGAGGGAGGTAACCTAAACCCAGGAAGACAAATATGTATGTACTCACTTAGAAGTGGATATTAGCTGTTAAGTAAATGAAAATCAAACTACAATCCACAGGCCCAGAGAGGGGGGTGAAGAGGAGGCTCTGGAGAGGCACACGGAGCTCTCTGGGAAGGAGAGATAGGGTAAATTTTGAGGGTAGACTCGGGGAGGGTTGGGATGGGAGCAGGAAGGATGCGGGGTGGAGGAATCGGGCAGCACTTGGAGTGTGTGTAGAAACCCAGTGCAGGGGAAGCGTCCTGGGATCTGAGGGGGATCCTGGTGAGGACTCCTAGTCAAGGAGAATACGTGGTCTGAATTGGCCATCTTTTACAGTCAGGTAAGGATTCCTGTAGAGGGACTGGGTTACACTTGGTTGAGCTGTTGGTTGTTGGTCAAGGGGGTTCCGTGGAAATCCCTAAACAACCCAGGGCAATGCTAGGACATTTCTGAAAACTGACAGCAGGGCCCCACTGCAGAGACAACGTGCACACAGCTCATGAACATAGAGGCCAAACCGGTGTGGGCTTGGAGCCTTTACCCGTACACTCTAGTCTCTTTGGCATGGGAAGATACTCTGCAGGCTATGGAAAGAGAAACCTGGACACCAACCAGACACAAAACTTTTCACCTACAGTCTGTCCTGCCTGCGAGATGTGCTGGGGCAATGGTGGTGAAGAACTTACGGGAGCGGCCAACCAATGTTTGGTTTAACTGAGGCCCATGCCACAGAGGTAGCTCATGCCTGATACTGACTGGATGGCCAGGAACCAGAGGCTGATGAGCCCAGAGACCTGGGATAGAACTAAATGACTGGAAAAAGAAAATCAACAAAATGATTCCTAACGATAGCCTGCTATATCTATAGACCAATGCCTTGTCCAGTCATCATCACAGAGACTTCCTCCTGCAGCAGAGGCGGAGAGTCTAAATTGGAGGTCTCCATCAGAGCCCTCCCCTCAGAGATCAGGGAATCCCACAGAAGAGGGGAAGGAAAGATTACAGGAGTCAGAGAGGATGGAGGACACCAGGAGAACACGGCCCACTGAATCAGCTAAGCAGGGCTCATATGGGCTCACAGAGACGGAAGCCACAAGCACAGGGCCTGCATGGGTCTGCATGGGCCTGCATGGGTCTGCATGGGTCTGCATGGGCCTGCATGGGTCTATACTAGGTCCTCTGCATATCTGTTATGGCTGTTAGCTTGATGCTTTTGTGAGATCCTAACAGTGGGAGCAGGTGTGTCTCCGAGTCTTTTGTCTGCTCTTGGGACTCTTTCCTTCCCTACTAGGTAGCCTTCTACAGCCTCACAATGAGGGTTTTTGCCTTGTCTTATTCCATCTTGCTTTGTCCTTTTTGGCTGTCATCACTTGAAGGCCTGCTCTTTTCTGAGGAGAAATGGAGCAGGGAGTGGATTTGGGAGAGGTGGCGGGAGGAGCTGGGAGGAGTGAAAAGAAGGAAAATCGTGATCGGGATGTGCTGTGTAAAAGAAGTTGAAAACCTCAGACTTCGCTTACACTTTTCTAAGGCCCACTAAGCCTGAAGTTCCCCGGCCAGGAGAAATTAGGAACGTAGAGTAGATGTGGCCAAGGACTTCACTGACGTGCTCCTGGAAACACAGCGGACAGATGCTACTCAAGTGTGCACAGGGCTGTGCAGTGTAGGGAGCAGCCGGGAGGCAAGGGAGGGGTGAGCTTACCTCCCCGAAAGGCCATTAGAGTGCAAGGTTAAAGTGAAGAAACAGGATTGGGGGAAAGGCGAGACCCCAGGCATGGCCGCCGGAAGTAAGTTCAACAGGGGAAGTTGTGGCACCAAGGTCTGTAGTTGCCCAAGCCCACCCCAAGGATGTGTCTGTGACTACAGACTCAGGAGAGCCTGGAATGCTGGGGGCTGTTGTTCAAGTAAGATAAGAAGTCACACGCTTCCACTCCTGCAAACACACTTGGCTGCCCCAGCCACACAAGGTGTGCTGGGTCACACAGAAGCAGAAGGTAGTAGGCAGGAAGTCTGTTAGGATGCATTCTTGCCCTGATTGGAGCATACATAAGTGAGAAGTATGTAGGTAGCCTTGTGCATTCGTCTTTATAAGCCCCTGACTAATATAATTTGGCACCATTCTCTGGGAATCCCAGGCATGGACCTGGCCAGTGTCCATCATCTTGACCAGTATTTAATAAAGCTGTCTCCAATTTGGCTCAAAAATTTGTGGAATTGGTCTTATTCTCACCCGGTGGGTTTAACACCTGGTCTGCATAGAGTTCTAGTCTCAAGAAAGAATAAAAAATATATATACTAAACGCAACATACCCACTAAAAGCTAATCATTTCTGTTTCATAGTTTGACCTAGAAACTGTCTCTAGACTTTCATGCCTTTGTTGCTGCTGTGTGGGGTTCAGGGGTGGGGTGGGGGGATGTCACACAGCTGAGAAGAAAAGGAGGCAGATAAGAGGGTAAGGGACAGAGAGAGGGAGATGCAGAGTGACAGAGACCCAAAGGGAGCAGGGGCTGCCAAGGAGTGCCCCAGGCTACACTGCACCAGAAGCAGGCTATGGCCGGGCGGTGGTGGCGCACGCCTTTAATCCCAGCACTCGGGAGGCAGAGGCAGGAGGATCTCTGGGAGTTCTAGGCCAGCCTGGTCTACAAGAGCTAGTGCCAGGACAGGCTCCAAAGCTACAGAGAAACCCTGTCTCGAAAAACT
>NW_004949130.1:2902834-2918198 GCF_000317375.1 Microtus ochrogaster
GCCTGAGCAGACCATGCTGCACCATGGGCAGGTCCTGCTGCCCTTGAGCAGACTGCAGCACTGTGAGCAGGCTGTGCTCATTGCACCGAGCCTGAGCTGAATGTGCTGCACCATGGGCAGACTGCAGCACTGTGAGCAGACTGCGTTGCACCATGGCAGGTCATGGCGCACCGTGAGCAGGCTGTGTGCAGGCTGCAGGGAGGGGCAGCACTGGAAACAGAGCAGGGTAGTGGTGGTTTCAGCTCTGAGCAGCCTTGGCCAGGTCTTCCTACTGGCAGGGCAACTAAGTGTCGTAGCGGCCCCAGAGGAAGGCGCTGCTTCAGAATATGAGCACAATCGGGCAGAGCAAATGAGCTTCTGGCTTGAGAACCAGAAATTAGAAAAAGTATTGCTTTATTTGCTTACCCATTTAGTTTTAGTTTTTTGCAGTGCTATGGACTGAACCCAAGGCCTGGGCTGAGAACAAAGAGCTCACCACTGAGGTATAGACCCAGGGTCCTGTTTAAATGTGTTTCCTTGTTTTGTTTGTTTGGAGACAGGGCCTCACTATGTAGCCTTGGCTGACCTGGAACTCCCTAAGTAGACCAGACTGGCCTCCAACTCACAGAAATCCTCCTGCCTCTGTTTGAGTAACTGGGATTAAAGGTTGCACCATCCCACACCTGGCCAAAGGAATAATAGTAGTAGTAATAATAATAACTATCACTAAAATACTAATTTAGAGCTAGGTGTGCTGGCACGTGACTGCCAGCCGAGCACTTGGAAAGACTACAGAGGTCAAGGCTAATTAGAGCTCCCTGTGTGACCTCTCTCCTGATTGCGGAGTTTCCCCTTCAAAAGTCTGCCTCTTCCCTGGGTTCGGGACTGCACTTCCCTCACCCACTGCGTAGGTGGAGGTGTGGTCCAAACTGAATACTATTAAAAACCCTCATGTAATCTGCATCGGAATCCAGCTCCATGAATTCATTTGGGGACCAGAAACTTGCGCATAACAGTTGTAAACAAATAAAAACATCACACACCATAACATAACATGACCTGACTGTGAATGCATGCAGTGGACATGAATTATTTTTCTTGTTCTAATTCTGTCATGGACTTTCTGGCTTTGGAGGGTGGACATCTGCATAAAATACACTGGATCTGGAAAGGGTAAAACTGTAACTGTGTAGCTACAAGCATCCGTCCCGAATGTCTATTCTAACTGTACAGAGGCTCACTGAGTTGTATGGGCTTTGGGTAAAGCGCTTAATTTTTAAAAAACAAATTGCATTTATGCATTCAGTGACATCACAAAGCCTGTCCCTACTGTGTTGTAAGTTAGCAAATACCACTTGCCATTCCTCGCTGGTAACGGGGCTACTCTTATTTAACTGCTGGTGCAATCCTTCATTTTCCTTCACCACTTCCTGGACTCGCATCCTAAAGGTTTTCATTTCCTCCTGAAATGAAACGCATGGAAACCGTCACCCACATGAACACATTCAGTATCAGCTAGGATGCTGCTGCTTGGGGAAATCAAAGGTGACGGCCATTGCAATGGCCGAGTCATGCTCTAGCTCCAAGTTTAGCCTCCAGGTTCTAGAGCCCCTCCCTGGGCTCAGGAGCACAGCTTCCTGGGAGAACAGCCAAGTCACCGACACACAGGGCAGAACTTGGGTGTTAAGGGGTCGACCACTAACCTGAAGCCACTTTGCTGTAACTGACAAACAACTGGAGACTTTAAAGGAAGGGCTCAGAAGAAAAAAACAAAAAAACCAAAACAACCAGAGACTGGTTTTCTTTGTTTAGACTTTAGAGGGTAAATTGGAGTATTTGTTTTGTTTTGGTTTGGTTTTTCAAGACAGGGTTTCTCTGTGAAGTCCCGGCTGTCCTAGAACTCACTCTGTAGGTAAATTGGAGTTTTTATATAAAAGGAACTTTTGGTCCTAGATTAAAGCCTGTGAACAGGTAAGGGTGTTAGTGCAGAGGTCTCCTAACCTTGTCCTGTGCAGAGCACAGACAGCCCCCAACTCAGAGGGAGCAGCCTGCTCAGCCCGACACCCTGACATAGGCAACATGGGCAGATTTGGGTTCCTGACCCGGGTCTCACTGTGGTGTCCCAGCTGACATGCGGTGTCTTGTGCAGACTTGGTGGGGACCTTGGGTGTCGTGAAATAGTCTCTTGCCGACCGACCCTACGGTACTGAATGAACCCAGGGCACTGTGCAGGCAGGGGCTACAAAGGCAACATTGTTGAGATGCTCCCTCCCCTCACCTTCAGCCAGAACACTCAATTGCGGCTGGCAGTCCACACGGCTCTTTATGTATATATTGTAAGTGTCTTGTCAAACTGAAGCCATCGGGTCAGCTGTTAGTTTTTTGGTTTTTTTTAAGATTTATTTATTTATTTATTTATTTATTATGTGTTCAACATTCCTTCCATGTATGCTTGTATGCCAGAAAAGGGCACCAGATCTCAGTACAGATGGCTGTGAGCCACCATGTGGTTGCTGGGAATTGAACTCAGGACCTCTGGAAGAGCAGTCAGTGCTCTTAACCTCTGAGCCATCTCTCCAGCCCCAGTTGTTAGTTTTTACTGAGTTTTATGAGAACACGGTCCCACCCGTCATTAGCATGCCATCCAGGGCTGCTGTCATGCTACAAAAGCCCACAAAGTCGGCAATATTTATTAATTGGGTCTTTATAAGCCGGGCGATGGTGGCGCACGCCTTTAATCCCAGCACTCGGGAGGCAGAGGCAGGCGGATCTCTGTGAGTTCGAGACCAGTCTGGTCTACAGAGCTAGTTCCAGGACAGGCTCCAAAGCCACAGAGAAACCCTGTCTCGAAAAACCAAAAAAAAAAAAATAGTAATTAGGTCTTTATAGAAAATATGAGATGACCCCTTATTTAAAAAGAACACCTAAATGGAAATTTTATGATTGATTTTTGGTTAGTGAACAAAAGACAATGCTCTTAAAAATCCAACGTTCAGTGGTATGTCATGGGTATTCATGGGATGGGGCAGGTAATGGAGGCATGACTGAAGACCAGGCTGTTGGGCTCTGTCCCAATCGGGACTCCTTAGAGACCAACTCTTCTCTCCCGGGATCCTGCCAATACTTGGCCTCAGAGTGAAGACCTCAGAAGTGTGAGGCACAGAAGGGCCCAGGGGGGTTGATGACGCCCAGACCTGGTCTCCTTATAGTTGGAATGGCTGCTATTCTCAGGAAATAGTGAGCAAACAGAAATGGACAAATTCTTGTTTTTAATACTGCCAAGCAACTCGATCATGATGCGCCTCTGGGGTTGGTGCTTCCTGCGACCCAGGAGTGTTAGGATTCCCTAAAACACCCTGAGCATGGTCTCCCTTTGCCCAGCGTCTGCTCTAACACTGGCGTCCATAAGCTCAGAGTCACAGGTGATGTACCACCCTGCTCCTCCTCTGCCTCCCAGGATCTCCACACGCAGGGGACTGCCTGTCGTCGGACCACAGCTTCCCAAAGCCACTGCATCCCGCCATCTCTCCTAGCACCGCCCACCCCTCCAGCTCTGCCCAACATGCCTTCCTTCCTTCTCTGCCTCTTTCCCTCCAGCCATCCTACCACGCTCCTTCCCTCAACAGACACCGGAGTACACACCACATTGGCACGTTTCCCTTCGAGCTGTTTCTGCAGTCTGAATGGTTCTATCTGAAACGGTTTGTCTCGGGGACACCCGCCGACCTACCTCCAGCGTGGTGATGAGCACGTCCTTCTCTTTCATTCTGTCTTCATAAGCCAGCAGCAGCGGTGAGAGGTACCTTATATCCAGCTGTGGACGGAGGAATGAAGTAAAGGCTGATTAGCATTACTACTTCTTACACTGCAACACAACCGTTTGGTTGTGCTGTTTTGGTTCTTTTGTTTGTTATTTTAAGATAGGGTTTCTCTATGTAGCCCTAGCTGTGCTGGATTTTTTCCTGTGGACCAGGCTGGCCTTGAACTCAGAAATACACCTGCCTCTGCCTCTCTAGTGGCGACACTACGACCCGGCTCATCATGGATTTTTGTTTGTTTGTTTGTTTTTTGTTTTTCAAGACAGGGTTTCATCGAAGCAATGGTGCCAGTCCTGGAATTTGTTCTGTAGACCAGGCAGAACTCACAGAGATCTGCCTGCTTCTGCCTCCCAAGTGCTGGGATGCAAGGCATGCGCCACCACCACCCGGCTTCATCATGTTTTTAGAATAGGAAGAAAACACACTAATTCTGAAATGGTTCTTAGTAGAGCCAGAGACTATGGGCCTGAGAGTAAATAACTTTCGCTTACCAACCAGGGGGGTATAGGGCCCTTTGATGGGAGGCCTTCGATGCGGGAACTCTGAAAACAAAGCATACATGGAAGACATGATCAAGCTGTTCCTGAAGTCAAGTGGGAGACAGACATTCTTAGTCTAGAACAGACACCATCCTTCTCTGCTTGTGTGCATGTGTGTGCATACACACGGGGAGTGTTTGAGAGCAACACTCTAGTCCCTGAAATACAGCAACAAGTTACCTAAGAACAAACATTCATTCAGTTAACAGTTCTATATAAAACTTAGGAACTAACACAGACATACAACACCGTTTCAACATTCAGACTACTCTAGATTTCAAGTTTCCACATGAAGAGAAAGGAAGGATGGGAAGAAGAAAGAAGGGAGGAAGGAAGGACAAAGGAAAAAAGGAGTGGAAGAGGGAGGGAGGGAGGGAGGGAAAAGACACATTCTTCTTAGGCTTCTTCATGTATACCCGTGCATGAGCACCTACCTACAAACACACACGCACACACATGCGTGCATACACATACACACACACACACACGACTGTACACATGTTCCCCTTTCCCATAATAAGCAAAAGGGAGCTCACATCTGGAGAGAGGGACTAGGAAAAATGCCATAGAAAATGTGGCCTTTGCATGGGTCACATGAAAGTGTATGGAGTGGGGGATGCAAGGGGCAACAACAGGAGTGGCAGCGAGCTGTCCCTGGGCCCACTTGCTCTGCCCCACCCACAGCCTACAGAAGACATGGTAAGGCGATGTGTTTTGGATCATGTGAACTCCCCCAGCTTAACTTTGTTATTAAAACGTTCACACTTGGAGCTGGTGTGATGGTGCATGCCTATAATCCCAGCACTTGGGAAGCTGAGGTAGGAGGCTCCTGCTGCAACTGAGGCCAACCTGAGCTACATAGTGAGTCCCTGCCTGGGCTGCAGTCTGAGACCCTTCCTTAGAAAGAAAGAAATAACACTGGAGTTAGTAGAGTGCCTGCCTAGCCATACAAGAACCAGGGTTCAATTACCAGCAGCACTAAAAAGGAGACAGTAGTATCATGCAAAATGAAAGAAATCAGTCACAACAAAAGGCTACGAATAATGCAATTCACATTTCTGTGAACTGTTCAAAGTAGGCAAATCCCCAGAATCAGGATGTAAACCAGTGAAGGAGAGGGAATGGCCCCGTGCTTTGGGTTCCTGCTGTCTGTGGTTTGAGTCTGGACTGCTGCCACAGCTCAGGCCCGAGTACTTGGTCACAATCTGACGGAGCTGTCTGTGGAGGCTGAAGAACTGTAGGAGGTGGGACCCCGCCAACAAGACATGGGGTCAGGGACAGGCCTGGAGCATGGCAGAGTAGCCCCGCTGCCAGTCTGCCTCTCCATTTCCTGACCTGCAGGGATGTAACAAGTCTTGCTGTGCTTCAGCAGCAGCCTCCCCTGCCAAGGTGGCTGCCACTCCTGAACCAGGAGCCAGTATAGACCTGTGCCCCTCGTCAGGGTGGGCTGGAGCTCCTGAACCGTGAGACAGTATAGACCTGTGCCCCTCGCCATGGTGGGCTGGAGCCCCTAAACCGTGAGACAGTATAGACCTGTGCCCCCTCGCCACGGTGGGCTGCAGCCCCTGAACCATGACCCAGTATAGACCTCTGCCCCCTTGAGTTGTTCCTATCAGATACCCGCTGTAGCCATGAGGGAGAAACTAATATTTTGTGGCATTTTTGATGGAATAGCTAATTATGCCCCCAGCAGCAGGTGGATCTCTATGAGTTCAAAGCCAGCCTGGTCTATAGAGCAAGTTCCAGGACAGCCAGGGCTAGACAGAGAAAGCCTGTCTCAAACAAAAAACAAAAAAACAAGCCAACGAAAATGTTTTTCTTTAAAGCTTACTTTTATTTTAAATTACGTGTGCCCATGTATATGTGTGCGTGAGTGCAGTGCTCTCAAGAGGCCCAAAGAGGCTGTCGAAACCTACAGCTGGAGTTACAGGCTGCTGTGAACTACCCGATGTGGGTGCTGGGAACTGAACCACACCAGGAAGTGTTCTTAACTGTGAGCCATCTCTCCAGACCCCTCTTTTCTTTTCCTTAAAGGCAATGTCTCAACGTGTAGTTCAGACAACCCTTGAACTCAGTATGTAGCCCCAGGGCGGGCCTCAAGCTCCAGAATAAATACTGGGTGACAGGCTGTGCGCGCACGTGCGTGCATGCGTGCGTGCATGTGCGCGTGCGTGCGTGCGTGCGTGCGTGCGCGTGTGTGTGTGTGTGTGTGTGTGTGTGTGTGTGCATGCACGCCAGGCACTCTCAAATAAGTTTTCTTTTTTTCCAAGACAGGGTTTCTCTGTGTAGCCTGGCTGTCCTGGAACTCTTTCTGTAGACCAGGCTGGCCTCAAACTCACAGACATCCGCCTGCCTCTGTGTCCCATGTGCTGGGATTAAAGGCATGAGTTCCCAAGAAGCTCTCAAGAACCAGAGATCCATTCAACAGTAAAGGCTAAAGTCAAACAAACATTACCTCCTCCTCAGACAAATGCCTGAATTTTGTTTGGTAGCGGCTGAGCTCTACGTTCAAACGATGAACGATCATCTTCAAGCCCTCGTTTTCATCCACCAGGTCTTGGCCTTGCTTCCTTAGGCAAAGTAATTCAGGTGTGACCACTGAAAAACATCAACTTCATATCACACTAGAGTCAATCATATCAAAGTCACCAAGATTTTATATAAACTACTAGTCGGTCTTTTTGTTCCCTGGTAATGAACTGTACATAAATATATATAACTTATATGTATATGGATAACTTATATATATAAGCTACAGCAGATAAAATCAAAATTCAATAAGCATAAGGGTACTAATGAAGGGTCTTAAATATTACAACATAAATATCCATGCATATCGATATACAACAGGAAGTAGATTCTCCAATTGCCGGTCCCCTAGTAATGACGTCCCGGGCCGCACCTTCCTGAGAGGATGTCTTTTCTGCCTCTTTCAGCTTCCTGTTGTCTTTCTCCACCCTCTTCAGCCTCAGCTCTAGGTCCTTCATTGCTTGTCTCGTCGCACTCAGTTCAAGGCTGAGAGATTGGTTTGCGGCGTGTAGATGCATGGTTTCTTCTTTTAATTCCTCAAACTTTTCTTTGGTTAGTTCTGTGTATCTCTGATGTACTCTAGCGGCTCCATCTGCAGGGTAAACAAACATAACGGAAGTGAGCACTGCACATTAAAACACTTGACACTTTACTCCAAAGCCACGTAAGCAACTAGGTCACATTAGGCCTGGGGCCCTGTCCCTGGTGTCTGAGAAGTCGGGTGCCCAGGGGAAGGTACAGAGGGTAGCAGGAAGGGAGGAGGCGGGGCCAGAGGAGGCAGGGAGGAACCTCTACCCTGCAGGCTTAGCATCCTTTGGACTATCAGGTAATCCTCTGGGCAGTGACGCACTGGCCCACACCACTGCAGAGGCTAATGATGCTTTCAGACAGCATCTGGGCCAATGGCAGGGGTTTCCTGGCTCTGCCGCTAGCCCACCTGCTCAGAGCATCTGGTAAAGGCCTTGATTTATGGCAGCACTCAGTGACTATTAAGTTCATATAACTGCTTCCCTACTGGAGAATGTCAACCCATGTTCTCAGGCCTGGGTCACTCATGGCTCAGAATAAATTACCTCTTATCCCCTGTGAGAAGAGAGCTCAGTTTCCTTAGCCCCGCAGGTCCTGTGTGTTGTGCATCAGGCAAAGGCCCACTACATGAGGTAGTTACTGCTTGGTAGGGGCGGGGCCTGATGCTAAAGAGACCGTGTGTCCCTCACTTTGGCTATCAGACCATGCAAGCAATGGACCCTAGTGACTGGGAAACCCCAGCAGGAATCTCAGGCTGGGAGAAGGGCAAGGCTGAAGGGTGATGCAGCCAGGGAGGAGCCAGACTTTTCCCACGCAGCTGGAGATCACTAACTCTGGCCTCTACCGAAAACCCAGCTGTGCTTGTGTTTTGCAGGATTGCCACTGGAATTCCTTGTCTTTCCCTAAAGTGGCCATATTGAATACGTCTTTTTGTTTCCCTGAATTTGGCTCTTGTTAATTTTATAATCATCGCGTGCACATGATGTGAGCATGCTTGGTGTGAACACACAGGTGCCAGTGTGCATGTGAAGGTTTGAGGCTCCTACTTGGAGCATCTTCCAAATCTGTATGATGAACACCCGAAATCCAGACGGCTGCGCAATGGACCACTCTCAGTGGAGAAAGAGCCTATGAGCCGGTTGGTAGTCAGGGAGCCAGTATTGTCTCAGAACACAACCAAAGTCCCCAAGAAAGAGCAATAATGTAGTCAATCCAAATAAGACAAAAGAGTGCTTTCAGATGAGTGATGGGAGACAGAACAGCCCCAAACCACAAATCTACTCTGCAAGCGGCTGCTTCCCGGACTGCACAGGTCAGCCTCGCAGAGAGGCAGGCCTCAAGAAGAGCCCTTGTTTGTACTCACCAACACCCAGACCTCCAGCACACCCCACAGGGTCACCTCTCACACAAGGACTCCAACCCGTCCTATGGGCCCACCGTCACCCCAGGTCCTGAGCTCTCCCACAGGCCCACCCTGTGCCCAACTAATATTCAGTGACTAACATCTTCCTCGAACCTAACCACAGGGGCAGACGGATGCAGAGCCTTCAGGGGAGTTGCAAACTTTCCTCAGATGAGACTATCCTGGGTACCCTGCAGACACTAAGCATGGCCCCTTGCAGTGAACTCCAAAAAGCCAGTACCTGGAGAGGGAGGAGGTTTTTCACGCAACGGCACTTTCTCATCCTAAGGAAGAAAGGGCAGAGGATGAGACGGTGTGAGCATCTCCCACAGTGGACTGGTGCTGAGTGAGGCCAAACATTCAGGAGCAGCCTCTCCTGGTGGGCTCTTGGCTGTCTTTCCGGCTGTCTTTCCGTCTTGGTGCAGGTACTCAGTGACACGCTGTGAGTGCAGGGCCTTGGCGGGGACCCACTGACTGTAGCACAGCTGAGCTCTGACTGCTGGGAAAACAGTCACACTTGCCTCTCAATCTGGAAACTGAGAAGCAAGAGAAGGCTGGGAGCTGCCAGTAGCTTTCCCACTACATGTGGAGGCCGGGCTGAGATTTTAGTTCCCGCTGGAAAGCGGGTAAGGTTGTAAGTCTGAGAATCAGAGTGAGCTTTTGTCCTATTATCTGAGACAGGAGCTGCGCTTTAGCTTGTGACCCATGAACTCATGAAGCTCCCGCTGGGATGAAGCCCAGCTGCTGGGGTTACAGTATGACCCACATCCGGTGGAAAAGGATGAACTTTTACATCCCTAAATCTAGAGACTTCAGCGGGGACTTATTTCCATGCTTCCCACTTGGTTATTAAATTGCCCACCATTGTAGAAATTACAGACGCGATTTCTTACTCTTCCTAAGTGGTCTCCGTTACTAGACTTTGGAAGAGGGGCAGTCCCTCCTGTTTAAAGCGTATCAGGTAAGGGCCAAGTGTCAGGTTCAAAGGAACCGCCACTTCCCCAAATTCTGGTGCTTAGACTAAAGCCAGCATTCCTCAGGAACTCAGAGCAGTCCGCTCTGTCCCCAGAGGGGACACTTGGCTATCTGTGGTGCCTATTAGCATAGCAAAGCGCAGGCCTGGCTGCAAGCACCCTCAGTGCCACAAGCACCTAGCTCTTCTCACCTCCTCCTCTACCTTGAACTTCCTCCAGCTCAGGGGCTCCCCTCCCCCCAGCTACTCACCTCTCCTTAAAACCCTGCTACTTCAGCTAGGCCCCAGCTTGGTCTATTTCAGCTAGGCCCTGTCTTGGTCTCACGCTCAGCCTCCTCTCTTGCTCCTCTCTTTGTCTCTATCTCCTGCTCTTCCCCCACTTCTTTCCCTCACTTCTCTCATGGCCAAGTCCAGTCTGCTGGCCATGTTCAATCCACTGCTTTCTCTCCTGCTCTGGACTCTTCCGGATGCCTCTGGCTGTTCTTTCCTGTCTACAATAAAAGTTTTCCCCTTAGCCACGCCATGGGGCAGTCATGTCGATGGTTTATCCACTAGGGATGTAGCTCACACATAACACACTTGCCTAGCAAGCACAGGGCACTCGGTTCAAACCCAAGTACCTCAAAATATCAGTGTGCCCGAGTGTGTGTGTGTTTACGCACGATGTGATGTTAAAATCCAGGCTCCACAGCAGCCCACTCTCACACATACTAACAGGGACCCTACAGAGACACTGTCTACCCGAGTCCCTAGCAGCACCCTAGGGCCAGGATTTCTCACCTGGGAAGTGAGTTTACATCCAAGTGGGTATGTACCCACTCCACTCCCTGCCTCCTGCCTGGGGATGAGAGAGCCTGGCTGCAGGCTTGTGCTTTGGCCCTTCCTCCATCCTTAGACTGCCTTGAAAAGGAGACCCCACTTTTGCTGTCTCTCTCTTGTGCTTAGGCCTGAACCCTCCTTGGAGCTCCCTTGTCTCTGTCTGTCTGTCCATGGCAGTAGCGTTTCTACTCACCCCCTACTCTCCCCTACGCCATCTCAAGCGTCCCTCCTGAGCCAGTCCCCTCTGAAACCTCCCCACAGAGGGGTTAGCCAATGAAGCATGCAGCAGGAAAGAGTTCTTACAAGATCTTCTCACACAGCGTGCTATTACGACGAAATAAAAGACCATGCACCAGGATTAAGTTGGTTTCTATCCAAGGACACAAACGAAATTGAACATGTACAAATCAGGAAATGGAATCACAGCACAGAGTTAGGGACAGAAGTCACATAGTTAAATATATATATATATATATATATATATATATGACAATGATAGCGCAAAGTCTAATTTTTTAAAGTAGGAATTCTTGAAAAATAAGCTTACCTCTAGGTTCAGAACAGAGCATTTACCATCTGATTTAAAAAGAAAAAATAGAAAGTTTTAGAAGCCAAAAAAAAAAAAATTTGACACACTAGAAGAGTATACTCATAAACCTAGCTACTCACCTTGTCCACAAGCATAGAACAAGGTCCCCACAAGTTCGTGGTGAGCAGGTCCCAGGACAAGGCAGGGGCCTGACCTTGACTGGGCTATCTCTCTGCCCTCTTCATTCCTTAGTTCCTGCAGTGGCTCCCACGGTCTCAGAACCACAGTCAAACCCCTCAGGGAGTTCAAGACCCTTAGCCTCCCACAGTGACCTTCCCTACCTCCCCAGTCATGGTTTTCTGCTGCCAGCCAAAGACAGCCAACGCCTGACTCCACTCTGCTCCTCACAGCTACAGAAGCACACAAATTAAGTCATAAAAACAGCAAACTATCTCAGCGATACAGATGGAAACAGATCTGTCAGGACCTCCTTGTTGGGTGGTAACTGCGGTGCCCTAGGAAGAGGGACGGCCTCCACCCACCTGGCTGACAGTTTTCTCTAGGGGCAAGCTTGGAACCTAGGCTGCTCCTAACTTCCTACCAGGGATCTGAAGAGGATAAATAAGGTACTGAACCGCGAACTCTGAAAAACAGCAAACAACAACAAAACAAACCCTTTACAGGCTCAGAAAATCAGCTAAGAAGCTTTAATGCACATAGCATTTTAAATCTACTTCCCAACTCGATAAAATTCCTGGCAGTTGAACCATCATCACTGACTTTAACAGCTCAGTTCTGTTATTTTTAAGATGGGGTCTCATGTAGCCCAGGCTGACTCTGAACACTCTATGGAGCCAAAGATGACCCTCGATTCCAGTCTTGCCTCTACTTCCCAGATGCTGGGATTCCAGGTGCCACTGCACACAGCACTAACTCAGGGTGTCACACATCCTAGGCAGGCATCTACCAACTGGGTTGCAGCCCCAGCTCCATTAGCAATGGTTTTGAACCAGTTGTTTCAGTCAAATGTCGTGGGGCAGCCCAGACCACCTGCGTGCGTCTGGCACATGGCAACATCCAGCCCTGTCTCCGAGTACAGCTTTGTCTCCCGGCAACTTTCTCTACTGGCAGGGGCCACTACCCTCCTTCTCCTGGTCTTTGTGTCACTGAGCTACCTGCCCTGGCATGCTGGCCACCTCCTTTACAGCTTAAACATGAGGGGATGAGCCCACAGATGCCATCTCTGCCACATGGGCAGTGTTGAATTTTTTATTATTACATTTATTTATGCGTATGTGTGTGCTTGTGTGTATGTGTGTACATGTGTGTACACACGCTCTCAAATCCTCATGCAAGGGGGCTGGAGAGATGGCTCAGAGGTTAAGAGCACTGACCGCTCTTCTGGAGGTCCTGAGTTCAATTCCCAGCAACCCACATGGTGGCTCACAACCATCTGTAATGAGATCTGGCTGCCCTCTTCTGGCCTGCAGGCATACATGGAGGCTGAACACTGTGTACATAATAAATAAATAAATCTTTAAAAAAAAAATCCTCATGCAAGTGCCTTTAACCACTGAGCCATCTTGCTGGCCCCTAAAGACATTTATGATGAGCAAATGGCTAAAGAACTATAATAAGAAAAAAGGCTGTTTTTGTTTGCTTGCTTGTTTTGTTTGTTTCAGTGCATGGGATGGATCCCAGAGTCTGCGGGGACACTCCCAGCAACATCTAGAGTTAGGGACATTTTTCAGTTGGTTTTTCAGTTGGTCTGGATTTGGTGTCCTAAAATATTGCCTCAGATCTTTCCGCCCTTCCCAATTAAAGCTGGAGATTAGAGATAGAAGGTTCTGGCTAGAGCTAGAAGCCCAGTGGTTCCAGATGCTGGGGAGAAGGGGTAGGGGCTCATATGCCTTCTGCTTTATCGCATGCCCAAAATGAGCACAAGGAGAAGCTTACAGGGCAATTCCTGTACTTACTCAGAGGAAAAAGGATCTCTATTTTTCCTTAGGCATAAACTTTTCCAAAAAAGAATGGAATGATGAATTAAAACACAATTTCCTTCATCTCAAGTTCACTTTGGTAGCAATGTCTTACACAGGAGGTTCACCTGGCTCTGTAGAACAGACAAATGGGTTTGTTTCCCATTTCCTTCTGTCTGTGTCAGAAGAATCCTAGCTGGACACAGCTTTGGCTGTTCTGTCTGGGACAGGGCGACACTATGCAGCCAGGCTGAGCTTGACCCCCACCCCCACCCCGGCCCCGCCTCCGCACCTAACTGCTGTCTTCTAATTCAATGCTTCTCAGATCTCACATATACAGCCAGGGCCTGAGCTGGGCATCCTCTGCCCCAGACAAAGTGGACAACAAGGGCTCTAAGTGGGCATCTGCTATGGTCAAGGCGACCTTGCACCCGGGCAATCACTCACTCAGCGAGAATAAACTGCAAGGACTTTTCTGGTTAGAATCAGAGCCACAGTCTGGAGGTGTGACGACACAGGAACTGGTAACCGAAACTACCCTCACATTTAATTCTGTCCTTACCTTTGTGTTGAAGGTGTTGTGGAGAGGCAGCAGCGGAGGAGGAGGAGGAGGAGTCTGAGAGCCCATCCTGCTCAGAAGCAGCATTGTCTCTCGCCATCTTTTGTGACGACAGCACCTTTTGGTTACAAGAGAGGAACAAACACATGGTGCATGTCAGCTGTGTCCATCCTCCTAGCGACTCATCTGTCCCACACTACACACCCTCGCAGCTGCCACACCAGGGCTGCCACACTGAACAGGGCTGCACGTGCCGGTGCACAGACCCTTGGAAAAAGCTTGGCAAAAAGTCGATGGCATGTAAGATATATTTAGGCTGTGGGGACCTTCATATCCTGTATTTCCTAGGTGGCTTCATTCCACATTCCTGCAGGGACCAGCTCAGGAAAGGGACAGCACCCAATGGAATGGCACCCAGCCCAGGTGCTGTGTTATAAAAGCCCATGTGCGACAAGAAGTGCTGGACATCCTGGGAGAAACTTCACTGGGCCACTTCTAGGGCTGTCCATCAGGATCACTGTGTGACACCACAGTCAGTGTCGTTTCCTGACGAAATGGGATTGCCGCTCCACTGTCTGATGACCTCATATAGAACCGCACATGGTGGCGGGTAACGAAGCATTCCTTTGAGGCATTCCCACTCGTGGGGCTGTGGAGGGCAGGGCCTCAGGGCAGCAGTAGGCCAAGAGGAGGAGCAGTAAAGCCCGCCCTGTGGGCACCTAGGACCCAGCCCTTCAGGTGCACTCAAACACTTGCTTGGGATCAGTGTGGCCCAGCTGTGCTGTGCTGGAGGCCATGGGAAGGATGCCTCTGTAGCTGGCAGGACGTTGGGAGGAGCCACCAGCAAGGTGATCATAGGAATGGATCTCAGAGTCAAGAGCTAAGGTCACTGGAGCTACAGGCTCTGGGCACATGGTTTCTAAGGTGGCCTGGTTCAGGGGGAGCGGTCAACAGAGCTCCTAACGTACTGGTTAGCTCAGAGGAGAAACGAAGGGACCTGCTGCTTATCATCTCCCAGCTTTGAAGGACACATCAAACTACTCACTGTTACTGGAGTGTGGAATTGATAAGAAAATGCCAATGGCACCAATTACGACACCCTACACGGGAGACTGTCTGGCAGTATCTGCCAGTTCTACGACGGATCACATACACACCTCTGTCTGACAGCACACACATCGTGCCCCACACACTCATGGGATGCAGACACACATGCACAGCAGAGAACACGTCAGTGCATGCTTCCTTCAGCACTATTAAGGGAATAAAAGTGGAAACCACCATCAGCATCAGGAATGAGAAGGGTGTGCCTACGGAGGGAAAGTTATGACAGTGCCAGGGGACCACTCACGGGGACTGGGGACATCTGAACAGAGACAGGAGAGGCTGAGACTGAGAACATGGAATGAGGAGCTGGGGGAGAGGCTCAGCAGTTGAGAGCACTGGGTGCTCCTCCCGAGGACCCAGATTTGATTCTCAGTACCCACACGGTGGCTCACGGCCATCTGTAACCCGTGATAGGGATCCAAAGAACTCTTCCTTTTTAGGCACAGCCTGTATATGGTGCGCAGACATAAATGTAGGCAAACCAACACATGTAGAAGAGGAAGTAAATCTTTATTTTAAAAAGGAAAGAAAATGTAATATATAATCATTGTTTTCCCAAAAAGTAATATGAACTCCTAGAAAGAAAGAAAGAAAGAAAGAAAG
>NW_004949130.1:2918374-2926226 GCF_000317375.1 Microtus ochrogaster
AAGAAAAATGGACAATGGCAAGGCTGGGGGAAGACTGGGAAATGGCACAGTGGGTAGAGGCATTTGCGGCAAGCCTGGTGACCCAAGCTCAATCCCTGGGACTCTCCTAAAGGTGGAAGGAGAACTGACCCCACACAGGTGTCTGGCTGACATACACACACACAGACACAAACACATGCACAGATACACACACACGCACAGACACACAACACATGCACAGATACACACACACACACACACATGCACAGATACACACACACACACACACATGCACATAATAATAAATTTTAAAAAATTTACTGGGAAGAAATTGGTCACAAAAAAGGGAGGATGAGGACTGTCAGTCAAAAAGATACTGGGGAGAGCTGCAAAGGTGGCTCAGTGGGTAAGAGCACTGGCTGCTCTTGCAGAGGACCTGCGTTCAGTTCCCAGCACCCACATTGTGTCTGACAACCATCTGTAACTCCAGTTCCAGAGGATCTGACGCCCTCTTCTGACCTCCCTGGGCATCAGGTGTGCATGTGGTGAACACACAGGGCAAAGATTCAGACACATAAAATGATTAACCTAAAAAAGTTATTAGGGGGAATGCATATTTAGATATGATTTCAAAATCATATAGATTAGCAATAGTCATTGGAAGGAATATGTCCTACGGCTCCAGGCACATTGAGTTGGAAATGAATGTGTAATGTTAGAAGTCCGACACTCAGGAAAGAAAGCAAGAGCAGAAAGCCTGAGGAAACAAAAGAAAGCTTGGGACTAAGCGACCATAACAAATACATGCAAATCTCCCGACAGCTCTTCTCATGTCAGTCACGTGAACACAAGCCTCCCCAAATGCAGCATGCGGTCATGTGTGCAACGCCATGACGGGGAGTCACCTTGGGCAAAATCTGGACAAGAAAATGTAAGAGGCCAATTGAGGTGGCTCACGCCTTTAATCCCAGCACTTGGGAGGCTGAGGCAGGTGGATCTCTGTGAATCTGAGGTCAGCCTGGTCTACAGAACAAGTTTCAAACAAACCAGCTCAAGGATATGCGGTTAGATCCAATCTTAAAAAAAAAAAAAAAAAAAAAAACAAAAAAAAAAAAAAAAAAAAAAAAAACACACACACACAAAAGCCACACAACACACACACACACACTCAAACACACTACACATGTATACATACGCAAGCATACTACACACACACATACACATATACACACAAGCATACCACACATTCATACATAGCAAAAAAGAATCCCACAAAGCCTCACAAAGATCTTTGCCTTTGAAGCACTTGACTTCAAGGATAAACCAAAAAAGGTTTAAATTTCCTCCATACAGACAGACGCAAGGCTGAGCACTTAGGAGAACAAAGGGGCAGGACATCGGAAGCAATGGGAGCAGCACAGAACATGCTGCTGCGGAGGTAACACGGGGATGCGGCTGGGGAAGGTGGTGTCACCTGATTCCTGTGAGGTACAGCATATGCAGCATCTCTGCCATCTCCCACATCCTTCCAGGTGCTGGACTCTGACTCCCTGAAGCTGGTTGACACGTGTGTTTCGGCATCCCCATCCTCCCCGTGGTCTACAGTCTCCAAGGACGGCAAGGAGGTTCTTTCTGGGACATTCTGCCAGCTTTGCCTGTGTTAGGTCATTAACAAATAAAATAAGCAAAGACGCAGTTCAGCACCTGACGCTGATATTGAATCACTTTTTTTTGTTTGTTTGTTTGTTTTTTGGTTTTTTGAGACAGGGTTTCTCTGTAGCTTTGGAGCCTGTCCTGGAATTAACACTTGTAGACCAGGCTGACCTAGAACTCACAGAGATCTGCCTGTCTCTGCCTCCAAGTGCTGGGATTAAAGGCGTGCCCACCACCGCCTGGCTTTCCTCTGATTTTCACTGTGATGAACACAACCCTGAGAAGCAGCAAGGATTAGTTCTAGAAAGCAAACCATGGTGTGGTACGTTGCTGCGCCCGGTGTGAACAAATAATGCGACAAATCACTTCCTGAACCCCGAACCATGTAGAAGCAGCTTTCTTATCCACACGGTTTAAATAGCTCAATCTGTGCATGCGTCCTGTGTGTGTGTGTGCGCCGGTGAGTATGTGCTCGCATGCATGAATGGTTGTGTGTGTGCGTGTGTTTCTTACTGAAGTTGAACAATTTCCCATAATTTACCTGAGCCACCATTCTTCTGCTGTCAATTGTCCCTTTGTAATTTGTTTGCTTCTAGTGTGTCCAATTTGAAGCAAGCTTTATTTACTAAAATTAAAACCCTGTTTTCAGCCAGGCTGTGGTGGCGCATGCCTTTAATTTAATCCCAGCACTCGAGAGGCAAAGGCAGGTGGACCTCGGTGAGTTCGAGGCCAACCTGGTCTACAGAGTGAGTTCCAGGACAGCCAGGGCTACACAGAGAATTCCCTGTCTTGAAAACAAAAACAAAACAAACTGGCTTTCATGTTTACTGTAAGTATTTACCCTGTTGTATTAATTTCGTTTTGAGCATGTACACTTTTTAACATATGGATGATTAAAAGAAGGAGACTTTTGGCTGGGGGCACAGCTCAGTGGTGCAGCTTTTGCCTAGCACGTAGAAAGACGTAGGACTGATCCCCTAGAACTGGAAAATAATGACTCTTGTTGTTTGGTTTTTTTCTTCTAAACAGGATCTCACATAGTCTAAACTGGCCAGAAATTTACTACCCAGCCAAGGATGGCCCTGAACTTCCATCTCCCAAATGCTAAGAGTACAGATGTGGACCACAATTTCCAGGTCCCTCGCCCCCACCCCACCTTTATTTCACCTTCTAAATTCCTAGTTTAGAAGTACACAGCAGCAGGCGGGCACTCAAGTTCATGGTCTCAACACAGAAGACCATCTGGAACAATCCTTTCATCCCCAAGGGACTGAGCAGGGTGTGGCTTGTGCTGAATGGTTTTCAAACCACACTAGTGGAGGTACTGAAGTCCTCCTCCTGATCTGTCAGGGCCGCCTCTCACCTCTGCTCTGTTGAGTAACCCATGCTACTCTTGCTGCTTTAGCACCTGCTTTAAGATACGGCAGGGCTCAGTTCTCTTCCTTTGATAATTTTATATCCTTTCTCCTTCCGGTGAACTTTATGATCACGTCCATATTTTTAGTTCAATCTAGCCAAAGTGTTTTGAAAATGGGGTCAAGATTTCATTTTGATACTGGTCCAGATACGTTGTCCAGGTCAGCCCCCCTCCCCCAGCTTCTAGAGCCACTGGGACTGGCAAGAGTCAAGACAGAAATGTAAAATCCCATGGCACCCTGCTGTAATCCTGCCTGCCTGAGAAATACTAGTCCATACAAGAAGACCTTGTAACAATTAATGTCCCTGTCAGTGCCTCCTGGACACAGTGACAAAAGCCTGGTGACCATGATCACCACATGGCCCCGGAGCTGCCCTCTGCTACCACGAGAGGACACACAGTATACATGTCCCTACCGAAGCCTCAGCTCTGAGGTGGTGGCATAGGGCTCGATGATGCTGTCTTTTTCAACGTAGGAGGCGTCGCTCTCAGACAGGGACCTCTGGCGAGGCTGGGGAATGGCAACCGTCTGTCCAGTCAACGTGGTCGTCAGGATGACCGCAGCTAGAGCAGACCTGTGAACAGAAACATCCCAGACGCACTAAGGAACAGACGGACATTCAAGCTGCAGGCTGAGCTGACACGGTTAACCCACTGCAGCGACTGATTAGCCGCTGACAGCTCGCTCACAGCCCAGGATAGCCCATCTCGTTGACACCCATGATAGCCTATCGGTATCCCCACTTTCATTCTCTCATTGACCGCAGGAGTCAAATTTATGCCGTCCATTCGTAGAGCAATTAACTGGTGTGTAAAGACTTTCTCTACTCGGTAAGATGTGACCACACCAAGCTGTCAATCCACACAGTTGGACATGCAAAACCTATATTCAAACAGTTTTCTATTAAAATGAAAGAACAGAATGAGAAAAAGGAAGACTTACACCAGGTGTGGTGACACACATTTTTTTTATTTCAGAACTCGGGAGGCAGAGGCAAGTGGATCTTTGTGAGTTGGGGGCCAGCCTGGTTTATGTGGCAAGTTCCTGATAAGCCTGGGTTATATAGTGAGATCTGGACTTTAAGTATATATATAAATGTAAATAAACACATACACACATGACTTGTAATGATGAAAACATCCATTAAAACACACATCTGTATTTCCAGTGCTGGCTGGCCAGCCAGCCAGCAAAAAGGCAAGCTTCTGATTCCATGAGAGACCTGTCTCAGGCCAATAACGAGCTCACAACATGCTGACTACAAAGCAATATCTCTTTGCTTTGCTGACAATGGAATGGGAAGCTAACTCTCTAGTTACTGCCCAGGCTGTCTCAATGACACAGCACAAACACTGATGAGCTGGACAGACCACCTTTGTAGTGGGTGGGTCTACTGCCCTGACATTTGAAGCCAGTGATCAACATCCGCACCTCACAGCTGACCCCAAATATAGAAGAGTACAAGGCTCTCTCACAGCATTACCCAGAAGATGACAGAGGCACAGAGTGCTCACTAATAATGGCTATCCGTGATAGTGCTGCAGGAAATATCAAACACCAGAACACCGCAGAGGTTGTTCCTACTCCAGTGTTAGGGCCAGAATCCAGGAACGAGCTCGTGTATGCTGGGTAAATGCTGACTCAGCAAGTCCTGTGCCCAGCCCTTCAGAGTTTACATTCTAATCAAAGGCACAGAACATACCAGTACCAAAGAAGACCAAACAGAGTGGCACCCTGGAGTGGAATTATTCCTTACTAACAGTTAATAACTCAATCATTGTATTCTATGGCTTAAAAACAGACTAGATGTGGACTCAGAGGTGAAAGAGCACGCACTGCTCTTGCAGAGGCCCTGAGTTTGGTTCCCAGCACCACACTGGGTAGTTCACAACCACCCGCAGCACCAGCTGAAAGGGACTGGATCCAAGAGTACCTGCATCCAAGTACACACACACAAAGGCACAGGTATATACACATAATTTAAATTTGGGTTTTTGTTTGTTTGTTTGGTTGGTTGGTTGGTTGGTTTTTCAAAACAGGGTTTCTCTGTAGCTTTGGAGCCTGTCCTGGAACTCGCTCTGTAGACCAGGCTGGCCTTGAACTCACAGAGATCCACTTGTCTCTGCTTCCTGAGTGCTAGGATTAAAGGTGCGAAACACCACTGCCTGGTTAAAATTAAAAATTTTAAAGAACAGCAACAATTAAAAAAAAAATCAGACTTGCTGGGCATGGTGGCTCACACTTATAAACTCAGCTCTTAGGAGGCTGAGGCTGGAGAATGGCTTTGAATGCAAAGTCAACCTGGGCTACAAGACCCTATTAAAAAAAAAACAAACAAAACAAGTCTAAAGTTTCCTAGTATCTAAAATCTCAACAGATACAGGCAGTGGTCCCAGGAATGGAAAGGAAGTTGGCTGTCTGGTACACCGAGCACAAGGAGATGAGGAACACCAGTTCCTGGCAGGAAACATGTTCCTTCTTTTAACACAAAGTGGTTCTTTTAAGAGGCGAAAATGCAGCCAGAGGTGGTGGCACATGCTTTTAATCCCAGCACTCTGGAGGCAGACCCAGGTAGATCTCTGAGTTTTAGGCCAGCCTGGTCTACAGAGCGAGGACCAGAGCAGCCAGGGCTACAAAGACAAACCACCTTGAAAAACAACAAACAAACACAAGGCAGAACTGTATCTAGAAAGAAAGAAGTTTTTGTATAGTTCTCCTGAAAGCACCATTAACCTGATGAACACATGGCTGAGATGCAGAGCACAGGCAAGGCCCTGGCTTCCGTTCCCTGGAGAAAGAAAGAAGGGAGAGAAGGAGGAAGGAAGAATTGACTTAAACTCGGTGCTCTCTGTTTAATAAACACCAACTGCATCCAATCATGAAATCTGAGATCCTACACTGGAGGACACAGACCCCCAGTACGTCCATCATTCCTTGGAGAAGCTGGATTAAGTACCATGGAACAGCGGTAAATATTGCCAAGGGTATGATTCTAGCCCCTCTACTTGTGACCCGTTGGCTAGGGTTTAGTACTTGATGGTCTTGAGACCTACCTGGGTCTCTCTGGAGACGGCCTGGGGCTTCGGGGAGGAGGTGTGCGTGGCACAGCTGGCTTCGGAGCAATGCTGGCTGCTGGGAGGAAGCCATGGATGATGTGATTCTGCAGAAACGACACCCAAGGCAGATTTCTGGGAGGAGGAAATCAACTGGGTCCCGCCCCACCTCCACCTCCCAAGCTGAGGCCACACCAGGGATCCAGTCCTGTCCCCTGTTGTTCCCAACTGCCATTCGTCAAGGCAGTGCACGCAGCAGGGCACGCTACCATGCGGCCCACCGAGGCAGCCCTCTCGTTGTCCCCCTCACCACAGCTTTCCTGACTGACTTCAAGGGCCGGCGTGGCTGGGTTAGTCAACACGGGGTGCAGGACAAGGCACACCTTTGGGGGTCTCTGTTTTCCAGAGAGCACTAACAGAGCTGGGATAACCTACCCTAGATATGAAGAGAACCGACTCATGGAACAAGGGGCTCAGACGGAAGAAACGGGACATAAGCTGAGCAACAGCACTGGTTTTTCTTTGCTTCCTCGTCTGCCCAGATGTGAGGCAGCACCCACTTCACGCTCCTGCCACCATGGAGCCACCCCCTGCCACACTACGACAGGAACCAAACTAAACCTCTGCTCCCACAGGTTACTTCTCATCAGGTCACGGCCAACAAGAAAAGTCATTAACACACTGACCATTCCCTTCCAGGCTTCCAATGCACAGGACGGTCCCCAGTGAAGTCACCCAGGCCTTCCCACCCCTGAGCAGCTCTAGAAGGGAGCATTCTGACTCAGGTCTGATAGGAGCTTGACTCCAGGTGCATCTTGAAGATGCACAGTAAGGAAAGTAGGCCCTTACACATGATGGAAGTCAGAGGGAACCCCGCTCCACTTTAGGGACCTGGGGGCGGGGGTGTCTTTTGAGCATCTGAGCCATGCCTATGTTTTCTGAGCACCAGCCACTCACTTGCACCTGCTAGAGGCAGGCTGCCATGACAACAGCAAAGATGCTCTGTCTTCCTCCTCGGGGGCACAGAGTGGGAAAACACCCACACGGGTGTTACAGAACACAGAACTATGCGAAATGGCAAGGAGCAAGGGAAATCAAGGCCCAAGGAGAGAAAGGTTCATTCAGGGTTTGTTTGTTTGTCTTTTTTTAAAAAATATTTATTTATTGATGTGTATGAATGTTTGTCTACTCATATATATGCACATCACATGTATGCTTGGGCCTGTGGAGGTCAGAAGAGGACATCAGATCCCCTAGAAATGGTATTTCGGAGGGTTGTGAGCCACCATATGGAGGCTGGAAGTTGAACCCAAGCCAAAGCAACAAGTGCTGTTAAGCACCGAGTGATCTCTCCAGCCCTTCAGGAGACTCAGGTGTTTCCCTGGGGGGCGGGATCACAGTTACGACGAATGGGTCATCGCTGCCTCTACACTGGAAAGGGGACAACACGAACAAGAGAACTGACAGAACCATGGTGGCAGGTGACTGACGCCAGGAAAGAGGTCAGAAGGGATGGGTGCATCATTTCCAGTTATTTCTGGGGGCTGGAGAAATGGCCCAGCGGTTAAGAGCATATACCACTCTTCCAGAGGACCCCAGTCCAGTTCCCGACACCAACATCACGTAACTGCAGCTCCAGGAAATCCAATGCTTCTGGCTTCCACAGGCACTCACACTCAAGTGCACAAACTCACACTTAAGCCAGGCAAAGCCAGGCGGTAGTGGCATGTGCCTTTAATCCCAGCACTC
>NW_004949130.1:2926424-2944462 GCF_000317375.1 Microtus ochrogaster
GAATATCTGCCTAAGTGTCCCAAAAGGGCCTGGAGTAGTTACTTTTTCCCCCTCCCTTGAGACAGGGTCTCACTGTGTAGCTTTGATTAGTCTGGAACTCACTATACAGACCAGGCTGGCCTTGAACTCACAGAGGTCAGTCTACCCCTGGCTTCAGAGTGCTGGGATTAAAGGTGTGTACTTACTATTCCTAGCCTGAAAGGAAAAGGATCCGAGCACCATGAAATCAACTTGGCATGATTAACAGATTGTAGTAGGAGGGAAGGGCGTGAGTGCCCATGGACTGCTGGAGTCAACATCCTAGAAAAATGAGTGAAAGCCACGTGTGATGGCATAAAACCGAAATCTCAGCACTCAGGGACAGAGGCAAGAGGATTGTGGGGAGTTTCCTGAGTTACACAGTTAAGACCCTGTTTCAAAACCAAACAGAAGCAGAAAAATAACACAGCAAGGGATCAGAGAATGAGTCTAGGAAGATAATGCATGGCACACGGTGGCACAGTGGTCTTAAGAAGATCTGGAAGGACACAACCAGACACAGGAACAGAAAATGCCAGAGTGAGGGTGTGGTGAGGCGGGGAACAGGGAGGTCTACTAACGGCAGTGGCAGGATCAGATCTGCGGGTTTAAAAGTCCCCGTCATTGCTCTGCAGACAGCAAACCTCGGAAACCTCTGAGGTGAAAACAGAGAACCTAGGAAAGAGCTGATTACGAAGCAGTCCTGATGGACAGAGGCCGAGGTCGGGGTGGGCATGACCTAAGGATGGGCAAATGCGATCGACTTGCTAAGGCGAGTACGTGGTGCGGGGAGGAAGTAAGAACAACTTCCCTGCGGGGGTATCCGACCACGGAGCAGTTTTAAGTAAGACGGGAGTGAACTCCCGGCCAAGGGGAGAATCCTGACGGGGAGACAGTGATTACTGGACGTGGCGGACTCCGGAGATGAAGGATTCTTTGGAACACGAAGTCAGGGCTTCTGGAACTGAATGCTCTCGGGCAGTGCCACCGCCTCGCTCCCACATCAGGCCTGAAAAAGCATGCCCTACTCACGAACTGGCTCCGGCGGTTCCTGCGGAAGCTGAGGAGCATCCTGATTGTGGGATGTGGGCTTCGGTACCCGGCCCGGGACTAGCAGGACAGCCCAGCTCCCGCGGCCCCAAAGACTTCACAACAACCATGCCTCCCATTGGCTCTGTTCTGAGTCTCGACCAATCAAAGTCAATTTTACTCTCACCCGTTGCTCCTGACAACGTTACAAGGCGTCATTCAAATTTCAGCCAATGAGGAGGCAAGCTGAGTCTTCCGTTCTATTACTGGTTATACTAGAAGTCAATCTTGTAAAATTAGCCAATCCTACATTGAAGAAGGCGGGAAGAAATAAATATGGGGAGGCCGGACTGTGGGAACACGGAAGTGGCATGGCCTCAGGTGCTGTGCACGGAGATTCCAGATCCCGGCACCGTGAGCTTTCCTGCTGGTTCAGCCTCTCATCGGGACTGGACCGAGGAACTACCCTCAGCGCCCTGTTAGGACACCAAATCCAAGAAGGTGCTTAAAAGGAGGAACGGACTGACTACGACAGGATTCTTCTGGATTTACCCCGGCGTGGTGGCGCGCGGCTGTCATTCCAGCCCTTGGGAGGCTGAATTCGAATCCAGCCTGAGCTACCAGCCAGCTGTCAGTAGAGAGCCGAGCTTCATAATAAGACCTAGTGTTATTTTCTTAAAAGAAGACATTTCTGGAATTTTTATTTCGGCTGATAGAAATCAGTGACTGAAAAGCCACTCCGCAGATCCTCCCAGAGAAGCCGGGACTAAGTGTAGAACCCGCTCTAGTGGGGTCTTGTGTTTTTGTCATTAGACCAAAACCGCGGATGGAAAGGAACTCTCCGGGTGGTACAGGTCCCGTGCACGTGCCACTGGGGCATATTGTGGCTAATGAGAAGTGGCGCGGGTCCCAACTGGCTCAGGAGCTGCAAGGTTAGTGAGTGGCTGCCTTCTGTCATACTCCTTTCTTCCCATCACATTAAAGGGGAAGGAGGAACGCTGGAGATGGTGATGTTCCTTCCTCCAGAGACTGAGGCAGGGATTGAGTTGGAGACCAACCTGGGCTACATTCAAGTTCGAGGCCAGCTAGGACTATGACAGCCTGTCCATAAATAAATAAATAAAGCCTGGCGGTGGTGGCGCATGCTTTTAATCCCAGCACTCGGGAGGCAGAGGCAGGCGGATCTCTGGTAGTTCGAGGCCAACCTGGTCTACAAGAGCTAGTTCCGGGAAAGGCACCAAAGCTACAGAGAAACCCTATCTTGAAAAACCAAAATAAATAAACAAATAAATTAATTAATAAATAAATACACTCACGTGGTGGCCCAGACTCCTCCCTCTTCTGAGCTTTGGGGCACTAGACACGCAGATGTGCACAGACATAAATGCAAGTAAAATACATCATTTTTTTTAATTAAAAAGAGGCCCTAGAGATGGCTCCATCCCCAGGACCCCCATTGGGCTGCTCATTACTGCTTTTAATTCTGCTTCAGAGGATTTGATGCTCTCTTCTGGCCTCTCCGGGTACCTGCACACATGTGCACACATGTCCACACACACCACACACACATTTTAAAAATGAGTCTTCATACAAGCACATTCTCACTGTAGCAACAGATAACTCCTTATTATCTGGAATTCCTAATCGCTTTTCTTGTCTGTGTTTTAAGGAAAAGTTAAACTCACATTTGAGGAGGGTCTGCCATTGGCAGATTTTTACCTGTCCAGCAGATCTTGCATCCTCTATGTCACTGAGGCGGATTTGGTGGCTGGACATGGCTACAGAAAGAGACTTGTTCGTGTTAGAAATGTAAGTACCAAATCCGAGGTGCCGAACCCCAACATCTCCCTGCATCTCCATCACCCCTCTCAACCTTCCCAAGCCCTAAGGGATGAGTTTCTGAACTTTATTTTATTTATTTATTTTTTATTTATTTATTAAAGATTTCTGCCTCCTCCCCGCCACCGCCTCCCATTTCCCTTCCCCTCCCCTACCAAGTCCCCCTCCCTCGTCAGCCAGAAGAGCAATCAGGGTTCCCTGCCCTGTGGGAAGTCCAAGGACCACCCACCTCCAGAGTTTCTGAACTTTAAAAGGAGTGTGCTACCAAATCACTTGCTGTCTTTTCTCTTGAAGTCTGGGCATCTTCAAGGGATCGTAATAGTTGAAAAAACGCAGATAAGTGACCAGTACTTCTCAGCAGTCCAGAAGTTTACCGTGCTCGACCTTGGGATGGTGTTGCTCCCAGTGGCCAACCAGTTGGAAGCATCCTGCCTCATTATCCAGCTGGTAAGTACCAGGTTCTTCCTTTCCAACTTCCCGCCCAGGAGAGTCTCCATTTGCCTCTGATCCTTACCAAAGCTGCCTTTATTATATATAGTGGGTTGGTTTCTCTAAGTATTTTTTAAAATTTATTTTTATTTAATGTGCGTTAGTGTTTCTACCTGCATGTATGTCTGTGTGAGGGCTCCAGCTCTCCTAGAACTGAGTTGTAAGCTGCCATGTGGGTGCGGGGAATTGAACCCTCCTCTAGAAAAGTAACCAGTACTCTTAACTGCTGAACAATCTCTCCAGCCCTAAACATTTTTTTATTTTGTTTTTGTTTGTTTTTTCGAGACAGGGTTTCTCTGTTGTAGCCCTAGCTGTCCTGGAACTCGTGCTGTAGACCAGGTTGGCCTTGGACTCAGAGATCCGCCTGCCTCTGCCTCCCAAGTGCTGGGATTAAAGGTGTGCAGCACCTGGCCTTCTCAAAATAATTTTGAAGTCTGGTCTCTTGTAGCTGAGTTTACAGGCGTGTATCACCACACTGGGTTTTAGGCAGTGCTGGAGATTGAACCCAGGGCTTACGGCATGCAAGGCAAATAAATACTGTGCCAACCAAGTGACACCTCTCTGATTTTGTGAAACCTTTGCACTGATGACGGTTACAAAGGGAACAAGTTGGGGCTCTGATTTTGGCCTCCAGGCTGCCCTGGTGCTATCATTATCCTGCATTTGTACTACTGAAAACTGGCAGCCCCTTTGTGTGTTTCTAGCATGCCATTGTTTAAGTATCACACTTTCTTGGTTTGTTCTTTGTTTTTGGGGTGTCCCCCTCCCCCATAGCACCTCCTGCCCAGGCTGGCCTTGAGCTCCTAGTCCTCCTGATTCTACTTCCCTAATCCTTCGAATCACAAATATTTACCACCATTGTATATAGACTTACTGCATTTATTTCTTTTTTTAATATTTTCATTTTATTTGCATGGGTTTTTTGTTTGCATGTATGTGTGAGGGTGTGTGAGATCTTAGAGTTACAGACAGTTGTTAGCTGCCACGTGGATGCTGGGAATTGAACCTGGGTCCTCTGGAAGAGCAGTCAGTGCTCTTAACCACTGAGCCATCTCTCCAACCCCGCATTTATTTGTTAAATAATCCTGAGCCGGGGCGGGGGGGATGGCTCAGTGGTTAGAACACTTGCTACACAAGCATGAGGACCTAAGTCTGACCTCTCCCAAACTCATGTGAAAATGCTGGGCCTGACGACACACATGTAATCCTAGCCCTGGGGAGGTAGGCAGATGCCTGTGGCTTGCCGGCCAGCCAGTCTAGGCCCTGCTTCAAACCACAGGCGGATGGAGCCTGAAGAACACTTGAGGTTGACCTCTGGTCTTTGCATGCATGCAAACGTGCATGCCCTGCACGAATACACACACACAACAAAAGTAGATGTCGTTGGTGTCTTGATTGCTCTGCTCCTGAGCATTCAATCCCTCTGCTCATCACACTTTCCTGGGGAGCTTGTTTGCTCTTGGATACCAGGTCTCACTATGGAGGCCGGGTTGTCTTGCAGCTTCTCACGAAGTCCAGGCTGACTTCACACTTGCAGTGCACTTACCTGAGCTTCCTGTACTGGGAGTCTGGCATTATGCCATACCTGGCTCTCCTGGGGAACCTTTGCAAAAGTGTCACGGGCTGGCCAGTTCAGTGGAGCTCGCTCTGAAGTGAACCCCCTGAAGCTCATGTGTTCTATCCCTAGAGCGCATACGGTGAAAGAAAAGAGTCTGCTCCCACAAATTGTATTTGACCTCTACATGCATGTGATGGCACGTGCATGCCTCCCCTAAATAATGTAAGAGAGCATTTCCCATCCACGACAAGCCCCAATAACAATTCACAAAAGTCAAACAAATAAATCCATTAATAGAAATGGTGTCGGGAGGCAGGTTCATGGAGCAGGCCTATAGTCCAGCTTTGAGGCTAATCTGGGCTACACAGTAAGGCTGTCTCAAAAAAAAAAAAAAGTGACAAGATTAGATTATATCTAACTCTGAGGTAGACCACTTGAGGCCGAGCTCAATTCCTGGCTGTCGGGGGAAATGTGATATATGCGGTTTACCTCTGACCAGGGTAGGGCCTGAGTTATTTTTTGGTATGTGAATTATTGTGTTACTAAGGTTTATTTTTTAAAATCATGATTTGCGTGCACTATATGTATATAGACACACATGTCATGGCATGCTTGTAGAGGTCAGAGGACAATTTCGTGGGGTCCACTCTCTCCTTCCACCTTTGCCTGGATTCCAGACGTGTGCAGCCACCTTGACCAGCTGAGCCCTCACAAGCCCCTGGGTTACTGCTGTTAAGTGGATGAGCACCTAGGGTTGGGAAGTAAATTGGAAATGCAGGCAGGCCATGGCGTCCTGACTTCTCTCTACCACCTCCAGTATTCTGCCTGTAGGAGAATGCTCACATCAGTCTGGGTGTAAGGTATGACTGCCACTAGCTGAGGGGTCTGTTTCTCCTTTGAGAGCTTGTAGAAGTCCTAGCAGGGCACACAGCTGCTCTCACTCTTGACTGAAGAATGCCGGCGACCTTTGTCCTCCAGTCAAATGTGTTTTGTTAGCAGAGTGGCAGGTGTCATAGTCAGATTGTCGTCACACCCCTGGTACCTCCTAATTTGTTCTTTGACACAGGGTCTCACTATGTAAGCCTGGCTAGCCTAGAACTCACAACATAGACCAGGCTGGTCCCAGATTTCCAGAGCTACATCTGCCTTAGCCTCCCAGTGCTGAGATTGCAGGTACATACTACCTCATGTGACTCGGGCTTCTCTTTCGTTAGGCAAGCTGCTACAGCTCCTGTTTTAAACATGTCTCTGAATTATTTTTTTTTTACTTTTGTTTTTTTCATCTATTTAAATAATCTCACCAGTATCTAGGAATTTGTATTTCTGGCATGTGAAAACCCATAAGGTGAACTAAATGGAAAAGCTGTGGTAAGGGGGCTGAGGAAATGCACAGTCGGTATAGCAGCTGCCACAGATATGAGGGCCAAGTCCCTGAGAGTCCAGAACTCATGTAAAAAGCCAGTGGTCGCCACGCCGATAGCCCAGGTGCTGGGGAGGTGAAGACTGGAAGGTCCGTGGAGCTCAAGGGCCATTCTAGCCAAGTTAGTGTGAGTCCTGGACTTAGCAGGAGACCCTGCCTCTGAAAATAAGGTGGAGAGCAATAGAGGAAGCCGCCCAGCGTCAGTCTCTGGCTCCCACACTCAGGCACGGACATGAGTACAGCGATGCACACACGCACACGCACACGCGCGCATAAACCACAGGCACACATTTCTTACAGAAACTATCTCCACCAGAGGGCGCCCATGTGCTTTTCTTTAATTTTCCCTTCCAGGTTCAGGAGCAAACCAGGGAGCCCAGCAGGAACCCTTTCCTCAGGAAGAAGCGGTGTATGCTTTCCGAGCTGTCCCTTGTTCAGACGGTGCAGCAGATCCCAGGGGTGGGAAAAGTTAAGGCGCCTCTTCTGCTGCAGAAGTTTCCGACCATCCAGCAACTGAGTAACGCTTCTGTCCAAGAGCTCCAGGAGGTTGTCGGACATGCGGTAGCACAGCAAATCCATACCTTCTTCACCCAGCCGAGGTGACAGCAGCCCCACAGCTAACTTTTCCTCCTTTAGAAACTACAATGTCTGGTTTTGTGTTTAAAAAGGAAGAAAAATGTCCTCCTCTCACTGGCAACAAGCGAAAGACAAAGCGAGGACCGATGGCGTTCGTCCGTCCTGGAGCGACCTTATGGGCCTCGGGTACCGTGGGTGGCACTACCCAATTCTGCTAAGATGAAAAGGATCCCGAGGGGATATCCAGAGAGAGCCAGAGTCACAGCAGCAGCAGCAGCAGCCAGCTCGAGCAGGTTTCTATGGGCACCTTCCCTTGCAGCTGCCATTGAGAGGTCCTGTGAGGTTCCAGGCGCTGGCTGTGAGGACCGGGCACCGTGGGAGTGCCCGTGTTCCCATGTCAGGGTCACAGCTCAGGTCTTCTCCGCACACGTCAGGTACCCGTGTTCTGGAGTCCCTGCCAATGTAAACAAACGCCTCTCTTCCTTCATTCCTGCTTCCTCCCCTCTCAACACAATAAAAACATTTTGTGCCTTAGACGAATAACAGTTCAGAAGAAATAATCCAAACGAAATAAAAGCAAAGAAAAAAAAATTTTTTTTTTTTTTTTGGTTTTTCGAGACAGGGTTTCTCTGTGGTTTTGGAGCCTGTCCTGGAACTAGCTCTTGTAGACCAGGCTGGTCTCGAACTCACAGAGATCCGCCTGCCTCTGCCTCCCAAGTGCTGGGATTAAAGGCATGCGCCACCACCGCCCGGTGTTTGTTTTTTTTTTTTTTTTTTTGGCAAAGAAAAATATTAACTCAAACAATGAACGCGACTATTTATTTAAATATGTATACAAACAGCCCCAGGGACAGTGGAGACACTTTCCTAAAGGCATATGCTTTCTTAAGATATTGCACAATAGAAAAATAATTAAATCCTTGTGACCTCTCCAATTAAGATGCACAGGCTACGTCTTTAAGCATATCACTTAAACTATGTCGACCATGACTACGGAAAAGAGTCACAGCGTCATCCAACCTATAGCCCCAAAGTCAAGTTAGTAGGTAGATACAGCTTAAAAAGTCAGGCCGAGGTGTCGGCTTGAGGAAGCTTTCGTCTTCAACCTTGTAAACTGCAGAGCTACTTCTTAACCCAAGACTCTTCAAAGACAGCTACATACCTCCTACTTCAAATGAAAAGAGAAATGTTTTGAGTATCAAACAACATATTATCTACCCTGTAGACAGTATCTCCCAGCACCGCTGCTGTGTTAGCAACTGATTAGCTGGATCTGGCAGGAGGGAAAGCTGATCCTGGAAAAAGCCAAGGCCAAAAAAAAAAAAGCACTGGACTCTAGCTCTAGCTGGGAAATGACATTCAAATTGTGAAGGAATGACATAAAATGTTGCCATTTTCAGCTCATGAATTCCCAAGGAGTTAAAGCAGCCTGTTTTGTTTGTTTGAGAAAGGGACTCTATGTAGCCCTGGTAGTCCTGGAACTCACGATGTAGACCAGAGTCTCTTGAACTCACAGAGATCTGCCAAGCAGCCTAGCTTCAGTAGTCACCCCTAACCTGCCCCCGTTTAAGGGTCATTTGAACTTGAGGTTAAGAAATCACTATTACCTTCCAAATCTCGGCACTCAAAAATATACCAAGGTAGGTGGCTCCCATTCATTTCTTACAGTGCCTGAACTGTCATAACCCTGGCTGTCACGAAGAGCCATGTCACCCGGGCGCTTCTGTGCCCAACTTTATAGAATAAATAACCGCAGCTCGGTGCGAAAATCCCTGCGCAGCTGCGTTTCCCAACCCATCGCTAGAGGCGTCTTCTCACGCTCAGAAGCCCATCAAATGCAAGTTCCCACTCGGAGAAGATGGGGCTGGAGAACGTTCCCGTCGTGGCTTAGGTGTGAACTCGTCGGCCGCGGAGTGAACTATGGTGCCCCCCCCCCACACTTCAGTACAGCGAGCTGTCGGTGTTGAGCAGGCTGAAGGGCGTGGGGAGTTTCTTCTTGGCTTGAGGCCTTGCCAGGCCAACCTCCGGGAGGCAAAGTGTGCTGACCGACTTCTGCCTGTTCTTACTGGTACCCCAACTCAGAAAGGAGAGCTTCTTTGAGATCTTCTTGGCTTTGTCAGTTTTCTCATCATCCATGGACAGGCAGATCATGGAGTACGTCTTCTGCATCCCCACAGAGTAAGTGGCACACTTATTATGCTGCCCGTGGGGAAGGAAGAAGAAGAAAAATGTTAGCTGTGACGAGACAGTTAGGAAGGATTGACAAGTCCAGGGTTCAAGCCACCCGGAACCTAGGCACTCGGGAGGTAGAAGCAGGGGGATTAGAAACCCAGGCTTGGCTACACAGAGGGTTGGAGGCCAGCCTGAGTCACAGCGAATGCCGGATGCCCTATCGCAAACCCACAAGTCTGAGGCTCACACTGTGCACTGAAAGCACCCTCTATGGAGTTAGGGGGATGGAAGGTTGGTGAGATGGCTCAGTGGGTAAAGGTGCTTGCTACCAAGCCCAACAACCTGACTTCAGCCTCTGAACCTGGCTGAGGGAAAGGGAAAAGTTTCCTTAAGCTGTCCTGTGGCCTCCGCACGCATACTATGGTGTGCTCTTACAAATAAATAAGCGTAAAAAAAAAAATCAGGTTGATGTAAATCTAAAACTTGAGTGGCTGATGCTTTTATAGAATTAGGCTCTGAAAAGCTCAGACAGAGGGGCTTCAAGATGGTTCAGCAGGTAAAGGCACCCATGTGTGGAAGGAGAGAAATAACCAATGCCTGCAAGTTGTCCCCTGGCCTTCACTTTTGCTCTATGGAACACACACACAAAAATAAATAAACAAAACTTAATATGTAAGGCAAGGACAGAGGCCCTGTGGTGGGACACATTGTAACTGTTGCACTCTGGAAGCCGGGGGCAGGTCTGGAGTTTACAGTCTGATTTTTTTAATACAGGGGAAAATATGGGAAGGATAGTTATGGTGAATCCTCTTGTGTGCTGGTTAGTTTTTTCAACTTGACCCAGGATAGAGTCATTGGAAAAGAGGAAACTGAACGGAGAAAATACCTTTGTAAGATCGGGTTGTAGGGCATTTTCTTTTTTTTTTAAATTTATTTATTTAATATGTATACGGTGTTCTGCATGCATGCATGTCTGCAGGCCAGACAAGGGCACCAAATCTCATTACAGATGGTTGTGAGCCAATATGTGGGTGCTGGGAACTGAACTCATGATCTCTGGAAGAGTAGCCAGTGCTCTTAACCACTGAACCATCTCTCCAGCCCTGTAAGGCATTTTCTTATTAGTGATTGGTGGGGAAGGGCCCATCCCATTCATGGGCTAGTGGTCCTGGGTTCTATAAGAAAGGCTGAGCAAGCCAGGGGAACAAGCCATGTAAGCAACACCCTCCATGGACTCTGCATCAGCTCCTGCCTCCAGGTTCCTGCCCTGCTTAAGTTCCGTGCTGATGAACCATTCCGTGCTGATGAACCGTTGTATGGAACCATGAGTGAAATAAACCCTTTTCCGGAGCTGGAGAGATGGCTCAGCAGTTAAGAATACTGCCTGCTCTTCCAAAGCTCCTGAGTTCAATTCCCAGCAACCACATGGTGGCTCACAACCATCTGTAATGAGATCAGGCACCCTTTTCTGGCTTGCAGGCATACATGCAGGCAAAACACTATATAATAAATAATAATCTTAATAAATAATAAATGAATCTTAAAAACAAAAAACGCTTTCTTCCCCAAGTTGCTTTTGGTCATGGTGTTTCATCACAGCAATAGTGACCCTAACTAGTACACCTTAGACTGGTGATTTTAGGTCAAGATTCTCCCTTTTCTAGATTCCAACAGGGCACACTCTGTTATTAAAGACAATGGAACTAAATCTTGGAGGCAGATTGCAGGGCTTTTAGTATTTCCCAACCTTCCCCTGCTCTGCGGCTGGCCGCCTTCTATCATAAGGCCTTTCTCCCAATCGTCAGTTCTCTTCCTTACTCCTTTGGCAGGATGTCAGCTCCAGTTAAATTCCACCTTGGCCTTCCTGCCTCCCCCACCACCCTCCTTCAAAGCTGCAAACAGCCTGAGGATATTCCTCCCAACTGTCTGATTTCCCTGACCCTGTGTCTCCAAATAACGACCTTTGGCCCCCCCCCTCCCTGTCTTGCCCTGGTCCCACCAGCCCTCTGCTCCTAGCTGCCTGTTAGCACCCTCTCTGCTCACCTCTAACCTCTCAGCATGGATACCCTCCAGCGAGCCTGGCACTCCCTCCCGCCTGCTGCCCGGATTCCACTCCTTCTCCTCCAGGTACCAGGCCACACCCTGCATTCCTGCCTCACAGACACAGGCTGGCTCTGCTATCCAAGTACGTCTGCCTGCACACCCCCTCCCCACCCCCATTCTTGGAGATATGTCACTGACCCTCTCCCCCCTCCACCTTGCCAGGATCACTCAAGGGTCAGCTCCCATCCAAGGTCCCCTCTTCCTTTCACAGGCCTCTTTTTCTGTGCTCCTGCACAGCATTCCCCCTGCTGCTGACCCTCCAAGCCCTTTTGGACCTTGTCTGGGACTGTTAGGGCTTAATGGAGCACTTCCGAAAACACTGCCTGGTCAGACTCCTAAAACCTACTGCCCAAACCCTGAAAGCCCAGAGAGGGTATTAATCAGCTCAAGTCACACAGCTTGACAATCAGGGCCCAGCTCCAGCTCTTCTTTCCAAAGCATGGATTCCTTCCACTGTGTCTGTCAATAGTTCCCAAACTGTGCTCTAGGGAGGAGCACGGATCCCACCAGTCACAACAAAGCATGGCAGGTGGCTGATGTGGGCGGGCACAGCCCTTCATTTGTTCTTGCACTGGGAAGGAACCCAGGGCCTGCTAAGCAAGCGCTAGGTGGCTGAGCCACATCCCAGTCCTCACCATTTGATTTTGAACAAAAGTCTTCATGAGCAGTGTTCAGAGGCCAAGAGATGGCTCAGTGGTTAAGAGCACCTGCGGCTCTCCCATGGGATCTGAGTTCAGTTCCCAGCCCCATGTCAAAAGGCACACAAATGTCTATAACTCCAGCTCCAAGGGACCCGACGCTCTGACACCTGTTGCAGGAAGGGTCGCTTCTTCATTTCCGGCGCCAAGAACCAAAATAATCACATAGAAACCATAGTATTTAAATCACTGCTTGGCCCATTAGCTCTAGCTTCTTATTGACTAATTCCTACATCTTAATTCAACCCATCTCCAGTAATCTGTGTGTCACCACGAGGTCGTGGCCTCCAGCAAAGTTTCAGCACGTCTATCTCCTGTGGTGGCTCCATGGCTTCTTCTCCAACTCCACCCTCTTTTCTCCCAGCAGACAGCCTAGCTTTCCCCATCTAGTTCTGTTCTGCCCTTGCCATAGGCTCAGAGCCGTTTCTTTATTCATTAACCAATAAAAGCAACACACAGACAGAAGGACCTCCCACACCAGGCACCTGAACTCACAAGCCACACGCAGACACACACCTACACGTAATTAAGACTAATCAACCAAAACTCTTCTTTTAAAAGCAAACAGTGCTCAAGTGTCTTTATCTGAAGTCTCACTTAGCTACAAAGAACAACCATAACAGTGCTGGGTATCAATATCACACCCAGTATATAAACAAGTGGACCTCGTGCCTGCCATAGGGGCCTTGCCTACGTGAACTCACAGCGGCCTGTTAGGACCCCAAGGATACAAACACCCCCCCCCACACACACACACACACACACACTGTATTGAGCTTCAGAGCTATTCGTGGACTTGCCCAAGTTACCTGACTAATTAAAGCCAAACTCAAATTCAGCCAGGCTGTGTGTGTGTTGAATGATTGCTTCCATCCCCCACCCTACCCTCCTCCCCCGCTGAGATAGGGTTTCTCTGTGTAACAGTCATGACTGCCCTGGAACTAGCTCTGTAGACCAGGCTGGCCTCAGACTCACTGAGATCTGCCTCTCACTGCCTCCCAAGTGCTGGGATTAAAGGCGTGCGCCACCATCGCCCAGCCAAACAACTGCTTTTAACCACCATGTCTGGTTCCTTGTCGCCTGGTTCAAAGGCAGGGCAGCAACAGAAATAAACAGAGCAAACTCTGTGGAGTCCAGATTCCTAGCAATGGTCAAGACCATGCATGGCTGCCTGTTTAACCTCTTCCCAGACAAACTTCTGTTCCTGGGAGTGTGTGTGTGTGTGTGGGGGGGGGTGATTGCCTGCTCAGAAACACCTTGAAGGCCATATCTGCTGATCCTCCAAGATGTAAGGACAAACAGACCCACTCCTGCTGCCATGCCCTCCCTACCTACCATGATGAACTATGTCCCCTGAAGACACAAGCCACTATAAACCTCTCCCAAGTTGCTTACTTCAGTCATAGCAACATGAAGTTAACGAATACAACGCCAAATGCTAGACATGAACATCTCGCATACACACACGCACGCACGTGTGCACACACACACACACATGTGCGCACGTAAAGTCTACACCACTTGGCCAGATACCCATGGCCTGCCTCTAGGCAGCAGTTCTCCTTCTAAAACAAACACCAGACTACGTCAGCACCTTTCTGTAAAGACCGAATGGTTTCCAACCTCCGCCCCTGTAAACAAGCCCTCCGCTCCACTTCCTGTAGTCCCCTCTGGTCACAGCACACTTGTTTAAAGGTCTTACTGGTCTTCTCTCCCTCTAGAACACTCTGTGCCCCTGTTGGTGCTGTCCTCAGCACACCCTTATTTTCTTTCTTTTTAAAAATTTGTTGTTTATGTGTACAAGTGTGTGCAATGTCCAAGGCGGCCAGAAGAGGGCGCCAGATACAATTGTGCACTGCCATGTGGGTGTTGGAGCCTGAATCCAGGTCCTCTGCAGGAACAGCAAGAGGTTTTAGCTGTTGAGCCATCCCTCCCTAGCACACTCTTCTTAAGTCTCTTCCATGGCTTTTTCCTTCTCGTCACTTACACGAGTTCAAGCTCTGTCAGCCTTGTTCCCATAGCTGGACACTGGACCACATTAATATTCTTTTCAAAATCACACCCAAGCTTTGCTCTCTTCGTGCAAGCCTCCCGGAGGTCCTTGGGTCAACCGGGGAGAGACCTGAGACCCTGGTAGCTTTGGCTTCCTCTTCTCCACCATGAGCCCTCTCTTCCACATTCTCCCACCATGATGCCATCTACCTTACCACCTAACCAGAACAATGGGGCCACTAGATCTGGACTTTCAACCTCCTCAGTTGTGAGCTGAATAAACCTCTTTGTTTCATAAGGAGTTTGCCTCAGGTCTCTTGTTATAGTAACGGAACACTGACTACCATAGACACAAGCTTAGGCTCAAAGTGCCGTGAATAAAAGCTGTGATGATGTGCACAGTCTAGGGTACACTGTAAAGTGTGGCAAAGTGCAGAAGAGAACCTGATACCTTAGTATACACCTCCTCCCTCTGGGTAAACAGTCAAAGGCCCTAACTTCACACGTGAGCTTACAGAAGCGGCAAACACTTCCCACGATCTCACGGGGAAATGACTGTCGAGGTCTCTAAGCCCTTCTGCATAACCCCACCATGTGTTCCATCCATCCATCCATCCATCCATCCATCCCTCCATCCCTCCCTCCCTCCATCCTTCCACCCGGCACAGGGTCTCACAGTGTATCCCAGGCTGGCCTGAAACCTTGTTACCTCACCTGGATTCCAGGTCTCCACTGTGCTCCGTTCTAATTGAGCATTTTTAGCCCATTACTCCTGTGATAAAAGTCAGTTTTCAAGTTCTCTGACCCAGGGCAAGCTCATGCCAGGATGATGAGCAGAGAGAACCGGGCATGGCCTCAGAGGCTCCTGCCATGTTGTGCAGGTGGGAGACAGGGAGCCTGACAACGCCAAGGCCAAACTCTCACTCACCTCCCCCCACCCATTCTTCACCACCAGGGGTGTCTGCGCTCACCATGGACGACGTGGAGTCCAGCAGGCTCACGACCTTCATCTCAACTTCCTCCCCCCCAAAGCTCTTCAACAACTTCATAACTTCACTGATGGTCAGCCACTTGCAATCCAGGCCTTGTATGGAAACAATGTAATCTCCTTCCTTGGCTCCTGCCAGCTAAAAAGAAGTGCTTGGATGAATGTCAGGGATTCTCATTAACTCTAGACTGTGTCCCCAGATTCATGGTCTAAGTAGCCATTGGTGTAAGTCTCTCTTTTGATTGTGTGTGTGTGTGTGTGGGGGGGGTAATCCATATGCTAATTAGGTCCCCCAGCACTGAGCTACACCCCAGCCTGACATTTGCATAAAAGTTGACTACAAGAAGCAAAAATTCATTTGAGGGGTAGTGGTGGCAGGTACGCCTTTCACTTAGAGTCAAACCTTGGGCATGGCCAAATCCAAAACTCCATCCCACAGCTACTTGGGTCCAGACCGCTGACTCTGACTCCTCCCCAACCCCTGTGGGTCCTCCCACTTACCGAAGCAGAACAGTGAGGATCCAGGAAGTGCACCTGGACTGGGGCGTTCCCTCGCAAGGTGAAACCTAAGTCCCCTTCCTCCACCTTGAAGTGGATGCCTCGAGGAGGCGTCCAGCGCTTGTTGGCCGAAAACACAGACAGGGGGCCCTTGGGAAGAGAGGGTCATGCGGTGAAGGGCTTGGCGGTGGAAGTGCCACATGACCCAGGCTGGTCTCGAACACAAGGAGTCGAGGGTTGCCCCTGCCTTTGTTTCTCAATCAGCTCCATCGAGCCGAATGTCCTATCAGAGGCAATGTGTGCTGGTGCCATCATTTAAGAACAGTATTTACACTGTCTCTAACGTATCCAGTATATTTAAAATAAAATGATCTTTTAGAAATTCATTCATAATCTCTCTTACTCTACTAGGGTTCGAACCCAGGGCTTTGTGCATGCTAGGGGAGCGCATTGTGACTAAGCTATACCCCTACGCCTACTAATTGTCTTAATAAGATCAGGCATGGTGGTGCATGCCTTTAATACCGTCACTTGGGAGGCAGAAGCAGGTGGAACTCTGTGAGTTTGAGACCAGCCTGGAAGAGTCAGCTTCTAGGACAGCAGGGCTACACAGAGAAACCTGGTCTCAAAACCAAATGTAACAATAACAACAACAACAACAACAACAATAATAATAATATAAATAAAGAGAAAAGTTACAAGGTTCAGAGAAAGTCTTCAGGTGATTTACGAAATAAGTGGTTGACGTACCAGCTTCTGGAAGAAGTCTGTGACTGTCACCTTGGAGAACTGGGGGGAGGTTATTTCAACCTCTCGTTCAGTTTTTGCTAAAGAAGAAGATTATGGATTAGGGTAAGTAGACGTGTCAGAGAAAGTAGCGCTTGAAAACTCAGATCTCAAGACCTTCCTCCAAAGACACTAACCATGTTTCCTTGGCTTAAACACCTCACAACGTAGATGGAAAACCCCTCAGACCTGGCCTAGGTGACCATGCTTTTCCCTGGGGCACTTCCTATGGACCTTAAACCATTCGGGGCTGGGACAGAGACAACCAGTGACAACTCCATCTTCTCTGACGCTGTGACCCTTTAATACAGTTCCTCCTGTTGTGGTGACCCCAACCATAAAATTATGTCGTAGCTACTTCATGACTGCAATTTTGCTACTGTTATGAATTATTACGTAAAGATCTGTGTTTTCTGATGGTCTTAGGTAATCCCTGTACAAGGGTCATTTGACCCCCCAAAGGGGTCTCAACCCACAGGTTGAGAACTGCTGTCAGAAAGCCATGATCACCAAGGCAGAGACCCTCTAGTAACATAACGGCCCTGCCGGTTCTTAGGAACACTAACAGGATGCTGTTAGTGGAGTTCCTGTGGGCTCCGGTCTGCTCTAGAGCATGGAGTTTAGTGCCTAGCTCCTGGGCTGAGGGGAATCCAGCACCAGAATGAAATCCATGACAGGCATTCCTACATTCACCTCATATAAGGGCACCTGGGATAAAAACTGAATTTCCTCTTTGTCTGAATTTTGGTTGCATATGAGATCAAATCCAGGGCCTCATACAAACTAGGAAGTGCACAAAACCAAGCCCCCAGCCCCTCACTGGGGGATTCTAGGCAGGGGTTCTACACTGAGTCACACCCCAGCCCCTCACTGGGGGATTCTAGGCAGGTATACTACCACTGAGCCACACCTGCAGGAATCTAAAGCCCTAGCCACTGAGCTACAGCCCCAGCTACTTCCTCATCTTCAATGCACTATGGCGACTGGCAGACGGCAAATGCTAAGATTGATAGAGAAGAGCCCAGTATTCCAGCTTGACGAGGTCCTATCTCTAAGGACGGAACTCTAGAGACCAAGATCAGAGTAACTAGAAATAGAGAGGGTGAGATACTATAATACATATTTTTTTTGTAACTCTCATCCATAGTTCCTGGTTCGTAACTCCCTCCCCCCAAGCAGGCTATAGAAACTAAAACTCCTGTCCTCCCGGGCAATCAGCAAACCTCTAATCTGTCTGTCTAGGATCTGATCACAGAGACATTCTCTGACAGATGCTGGTCTGGTAGCAGGTCAGGAGACCTCTCCATTCTAAAGGGACCTGCCCCATGCCCTGCAGGAGGAATGCTGCGAGGCTCCAGCACGCCCAGCTTGAACTGGTTTTTCCTCTGCATCCTCAAAGGGTCCTGACTCAGCTGGGTTACCCTCCAATTTTTCATCTCTAATTTTAAAAAATCCTAATCATCCCTCCCTGTAATGTGACCTTTTGAGGGGGGTTCTGCAGAGACCTGACTGGCATTCCCAGGCAGTCAGAGCAATAACTGTCCAGGCCACCTCAACACTGCTGCGAGTGACATCTAGGACAGTTAGAAATGTTGGGGCCACAAAAGGGAGAGAGCGAGTCCAGGAGTAGAAACAGGTGCGCTTGTGGCTTCCAAGCTAGGGAGGTGGGAAAGAAGACAGCCAGCGTAGTCCTTGGCGGAAGCTGCAGGGCTGACCAAGAAGCCCCAGAGAGATCACTGAAGCCCAGAGCAGGCCTGAGACAGCAGGAGGAGGGGTATATCCAAACCAAATCAGAGACAACAGAGCTCAGGGAAAGGTTGGGAGTTTGGGCTGGTCAAGAAGACTCAGCAGAGGGCTTAGCAAAGCCCGTTC
>NW_004949130.1:2945172-2946191 GCF_000317375.1 Microtus ochrogaster
AGAGGAGCTGGGGACTGAGAGGAGGTGGGGACTGAGAGGAGGTGGAGACTGAGAGGAGGTGGGGACTGAGAGGAGGTGGAGACTGAGAGGAGGCGGGGACTGAGAGGAGGCGGAGACTGAGAGGAGCTGGGGACTGAGAGGAGCTGGGGACTGAGAGGAGGCGGGGACTGAGAGGAGGCGGGGACTGAGAAGGGGCGGGGACTGAGAGGAGCTGGGGACTGAGAGGAGGTGGGGACAGAGGCTGAGGTGAGGAGGTGAAGGTGAGGAGAAGGACAGGGTGGAAAGGCCAAGGTTAGAGCAGCACCTCCCACCTCCACCCTGGTAGAAACAAGGGTTTTACTATGTAGCCCAGGTGAAGGCTAACCTTGAATTTATAGCATCCTCCTGCCTCACCTTCTCAATACTAGAATTACAGTCACTATATCCAACAGGATTGGTACTAGGTCCCTCTTCAATTCAGTCCTGGAAGGCCAAATTGATACAGGCTTGTGTATCTGTAGCCACAAGCACCCCAACTCCACAGGTGCCACACAGCCAGCTGGCGGTTCCCATCACTCACAAAGGACATCTGGCGCGTCAACCAAGTTCAGAAGATCGTCATCCTCTCGGTGCTGGTTGTACTTGAGCTGAGTGCGCTGGTGGGCAGCAGACAGCACATCCCGGAGCACTTGAATGTCACGCAGCTTCTTGCACAGGTTGGCCTCCCTCAGCGACTCCTCGTGGTAGCCAATGGCCCGGTGCAGATGTCCTTTACCTGCAGATAGAAACATCTCCTAAGCTACAGTACTGAAAACAGCCTGGTACTGGTATAAGAACAGACAAGAGGACCAACGGAACCGAATAGAAGACCTGGATATCAATCCACACATCTTCTTTGATAAAGAAGCAAAAAAATATCAAATGGAAAAAAGAAAGCATATTTAACAAGTGGTGCTGGCATAATTGGATATCAACATGTAGAAAAATGAAAATAGACCCATATCTATCACCATGCACAAAACTCAAGTCCAAATGGATCA
>NW_004949130.1:2947414-2965244 GCF_000317375.1 Microtus ochrogaster
AAAAAAAAATTCCTGTTTTGTGCGTGTACACACATGTGTATTTGATGACGTCACTTTTTTTAGATTTATTTATTATGTATACAGTGTTCTATCTGCGTGTATGTCTGTGCGCCAGAAGAGGGCACCAGATCTCACTATAGATGGTTGTGAGCAACCATGTGGTTGCTGGGAATTGAACTCAGGACATCTGGAAAAGCAGCCAGTGCTCTTAATCTCTGAGCCATCTCTCCAGCCCCCGAAGTAACTTTTCTTTTTAACTTTTTTTTCTTTTTTAATTTTTTTGGTGCATGTGGGCAGGGGTAGTGGATGGTTCTCAAATATCCCAGGTTAGCCTCAAACTTACTATGGTAGCCAATGTTGACCTTGAACTTTTGAGCCTCCTGCCTCCACCTCCCTCCCTAGTCCTGGGATCGTAGGCACGTCCTCCCACACCTGTCTGGTCCTCAGGATTCAACCCAGGGCTGCAGGCTGCGCGAGGGTCTACCAAGTAGACAGCTAGGTTTACTATGGAGCACAACTCTGAAGTAACAGCCGCCATGGCGATGCCTGGGAGGAGGATGCCCCTAAGAGAAGAAACAGGTGCAACCGCCCTGGGGCAGGAACGTAACCAGGTCTTCTAGGAAAGGAGGTTATGATGGAGGGAGGATGGGAGGAAGGGCAGAGTGAGTCAGAGCAAGGGCCAGCTCACTCCTGACCTTACAAGTGCCTGAAGCGACCCATCAGGGTGTGAGCAGAGAATTAAGGTGGCCAGGGTCTGTGGGAACAGGAAAATGGGGAGTGCAGCTGTGATAATGGGGGTCCTACCAGGCCTATCTCACAGAGCTGTGTGGGATTCAACAGAGTCAGCATGAGTTAGGTAAGCTCTGTTAACGCAACTTCAGCCAGGGTGGCAGGATAAGAGGAGGTGAGACCTCAGCCATGTTTTCTAGGTAAAGTTCGTATAATTTGCTGACCAAATGTGGAGAGAGAGAGAGAGGCAGGCAGAAATGCCAGGCATGGCCAAGGCACCCCAGAGGTAGAATATCACCAAAATGGGGAGACGTTCATGCTGACGACCAACCAGGATACCCATTTCCAGCCTTCACTTGCCGTTGGTGAAGCATCAAAAACAGTGGGAACCAGTGCATTCCAGCACTTGGGTGTGGGATAATCCTCCTGCACACTGCAAAATATGTATTCCTCTCATTGGTTAATAATAAAGCTGAACTGGCCCATAGCCAGGCAGAATAAGGCTAGGCAGGAAAGCCAAAGGGTGGAGTCTGAGGGAGATGCAAGCCAGCTGCTGGGGAAACAAGATGTCCTAGAGGACAGGTGAAGCCATGAAGCCACGCGGCAAAATGAAGATGAATAGAACTGGGTTGATTTAAGTTGTCAGAGCTAGTTAATAATAAGCCTGAGCTATAGGTCAAGCATTCTGTAATTAATAGAAGCTTTTGTGTGATTATTTGGGACCAGGAAGTCGGGACAAAAGAAAAGCTCCACCTCTGTTTACACTTGGGAAGCTGAGGCCAGAGGATAGCAAGTTCAAGGTTGGCCTGGGCTACAGAGCTGGGCATTTTACCAAGAACTTGTTCCCAAAAGAAAAATATAAAAAAAGGCAGGGGTGTAGCTTAGTGATAATGTGTTTGCCCAGCATTCATGAGGCCCTTTATTCAATTCCCAATTCTGAGAAAGGAGAAAGGGGAGGGGAGGAGAGGGGGAGAGGGAAGGAGAAGGGATGGGGGGAAGGGACGGAAGGGCTGGGAGGGACGGGAGGGGAAGGGACAGGGACAGGAAGGGATAAGAGGAGAGGGGACCGGAGGGAAAGGGAGGGGGAGCAACAACAGAGCCATCCGCAAACAGCTACAATGTTAGGAGATAGTCAAAAGCCTGGCTGTGGTTGGAAGCTTGGGCACTCAAGGAGCTGTGAGGACACAGCTCTGGAAAGCCCTCTGTGAGGAGGGCAGGCCCACACAATGTCTCAGTGCAGGGTGGTCCCCTTTCCCAAGCCCGCTCTCGGAGCCCCGTTTGGGGGCTATGCAGCTAGCAGAGCCCAGCCCCAGGACAGGAGCACGCACCTAGTTGCATGCGCTGCCTGTCATTCTTCAGCGTGGCCAGAGGCGCCATCCCTTCCGGCATGTGGTCGTAGAGCTGGGATAGGCACTTCTCCTGGTGGTCCACGTCCACGCCTGGCTTCACTGCAAAGACAGCCACAGGTTTTATCTCTCTGGAGACGGTGCCCTAGACCCCAGTTCTGCTTGAACAATGCCACCAGACTCCTTTTGGCTCCAAGGATAACCCAGGCTGCGAGGCCTTAAGCCTTTGCTCCCAAGGGGACAGCCACACACTAGAGGTTCAGGATTTGACTCTGAATCCAACTCCTTTACCTCCTCCTCCAAGTTGATCATTATATGGACTCTTCTTGCACAGTTGTGACCCTGTGGCTGTCCCCTCTGCGTTCCTCCCAGGGGCTGCCATACCCCCATAAGTCTCCTTCCTTTGTTTTCTCTGGAAGAGGTCTTTCTTGTTAATTTGGGAGATAGGGTCTCTAGTAGCTCAGGCTGGCCCAGCACTTACTATGTAGCTGAGGATAACCTTAAACTCCTGACGCTCCTGTCTCCACCTTCCAAGTGCGAGGGTTATAGGAGCGTACCACCACGCTCAGCTTTCTCAGTGGTATAGATTGAACCCAGGGCTTCCTGCATACCAGGCGAGCAGCCTGACGACTAAGCTGCGTGCCCAACCGTGTGATAGGTAGTGCTAACTGTGTGCAAGCAGTGAGCGGAATGGAAATATTCTCCAGTCCCATAACTTGTAAAACCATCTGGATAAAGGAATAGTGTGGTGGCCCACGCACAGTACTGAGGGACTGAGGCGAACCGTGAGCCTGAAGCCAGCCTGCGTATATGGCGGAATCTTATTCAAACAGAACACTCACAGTGAGCACAGCACCAATCCTTTTCAAACTGGGCTGCAGAAACCTGGATACAGGGTTTCTCTGTGTAGCCCTGGCTGTCCTGGAACTCTGTAGACCAGGCTGACCTCACACTCACAGAGATCCATCTGTCTCTGCCTCTGGAATGCTGGGATTTAAGGCACGTATCACCATGCCCAATCTTTTTATTTAAAATTTTAATCACAATTTTTTTTTCTTTTTTTTTTTTTGGTTTTTCGAGACAGGGTTTCTCTGTGGCTTTGGAGCCTGTCCTGGAACTAGCTCTGTAGACCAGGCTGGTCTCGAACTCACAGAGATCCGCCTGCCTCTGCCTCCCGAGTGCTGGGATTAAAGGCGTGCGCCACCACCGCCCGGCTAATCACAATTTTTTTTTGCCACAAATTTTGATTCATTTAAAATACCACCCATCAGCCAAGATGCTAGCAGCACACACAAATTCATTCATTAAAATAAAAAAAATATATCACCTTTGCTAGACACAGTGGCAAATGCCTGTAAGCCTAGCACTTAAGAGCAAGACAGAAAGAAAAGGCGTTTAAGGCCAGCTTGGGCTACATGGCATCCTTTTCAATAAAACACAGCAAAATTACTATCTGAGGATGTGTATGCTGACACACACCTATAATCTTAGCATTCGAAAGGCTAATGCAGGAGGATCTTGAGTTCAAGACCAGCCTCGGCTACATAGGGAGACCCCCTTCTCTAAGTAGATATACAATAATTAAATGAATTAAAATAAACACTACCGAGTAAGGCACTGCATTTCATCCCCAAAACTTCCAAAATTAAAAATAAACTGGGTGGTGGTGACACACGCCTTTAATCCCAGCACTCGGGAGGCAGAGGCAGGTCGATCGTTGTGAGTTGAGGAGAGCCTGGTCTACAGAGTGAGTTCCAGGATGGCCAGGAATGTTACACAGGGAAATGCTGTCTTGAAATAATAATAAAATATAAAAATAAAAAAATAATTCGGGCTGCAGAGTGGCTCAGTGGTTAAGAGTGCATATTGGTCTTGCAGAGGACCTTACTATAGTTCCAGCATTCACATCAAGCAGCTTGCAACGCCCTGTTATCTCCAGCTCTGGGACAGCTAGCCCCCTCTTCTGGCCACTATGGGCACTGCACTCACATACACACACACACACACACACACACACACACACACACACACACACACAATCCCACATACATCCTCACAGATAGATGGTGGTGTGAATGCAAATGGCCCACATTTGCTCATATATTTGCAGGGTTAGTCCCCAGATGATGAACTATTTGTAAAGGATTAGCAGGTATAGCCTTGATGGAGGATGTGTGTCACTGGGTGTGGGGTTTGAGGTTTCAAAAGTCCACACTAGACCCAACGACTTCCTTTCTCTTCCTGCCAGCTGCAAATGGATAAGGATGTAGCTCTTAGCTGCTTCTCCAGCACCATGCCTGCCTCCTGCCATGTCCCTGCCATGCTGGTCATGAACTAATCCTTCTGAAACTGTAAGCAAGTTAAATGCCTTAGACATGGTGACTCTTTGCGGCAATACATGAGTAGCTAAGACAACATAAATAAAATTTATAATAAAAATTTAAATATAATTTTAAGATGGGCGTGGTGGTGCATATCTTTAATCCCATCACTTGAGAGGCAGAGGCAGGTGGATTTCTGTGATTTGGAGGCCAGTCTGGTCTGTAAAATAAGTTCTAGAACAGCCAGGGCTACACAGAGAAACCCTGTCTCAAAAACAAAACGAAGTTATTTATTCCCCTGACTCCCTTCAGAGAGGTTGACCCTGAATTCCACAGACCTGTATAATAGCCACTTAGGTCAGTGTATCTTTTCCACCTGGTGCCCTGTGGCGGGCCTAAATCCAAGACAGGAAGGCAGTTCCCTCTCAGCTCAGCAGGCCCCAGAGGGAGCAAGCCCACAACCCTGAGCCCAAGCCTTACACTGGTGATCGATGAGGAGAGTGGCGGCAAAGTAGTGAGCTAGGGCCCCATAGTGGTGGGCCTTCACATAGGCCACGCTGGCCCACGAATACGGGATGTTCTCTTTCACTGGTTCCTGGCTCATGGCTGCATGCAGCTGCCGGTAGACCTCTGCCACCTGAAACAGAAGGGATGTGGGCAAGGAAAGCCTGGCACGGGGGCCCCTCCCAAGCCCGGCTGCAGAGAAAGAGTCCTTTCTTTTAAGCTGAATCAATCCCCCGCTGGAGAATGCTCCAGAATGCAGGCAGAAAGCCAAGCAAGTCCACCTGCTGTCAGCCTCGGTATTAACAGAGGATCAGGCAACTGTCATTAGGCCGCTTTGTCGGCTAAGTCGCAGATGGGCACGATGAACTGTATCTGAAACACCAGTACCTGCCAAGCAAATGCAGGCCAGCCACCTTGGTGCATCACTTAGGTTGTGGATGACAAACCCCACCCCCCACCTCCGCGCTGCTCCTAGCCACCCGTACCAGCAGATCCTGCCCACCCAAAAGTCACAGGAACTCAGAAGCCTTTACCTTGGCAGCCTCCTGAGCCACCTTTACGAGCATGAAGAACTCATTCTGGATCCCTGGAAGGCAGACTTTCTCAAACACGCTTTCTTGAGCTTGGGCGAGCATCATTTTGACCAGGACAGTGAGCATGGCAGGGCTCATGTCGTAACTTGGAGTGTGCGTGAATGTCTCCTTCAGGTAGTTTAAAACCCCTAGAATCAGAATTTGTTGCTCTTTAGTAGGAAATCACACTGGTTTTATCGTGCTAATGTAGAGAGAGAAAAAAGGAAATACAACTGGATTGGGGGGGGTCGCTCATCAATGAGTGTTTGCATGGCACCCCAGGTGCCTGAGCACAAGTCACTAACAATGCAAAGAAAAATTATCTATCTAGCCGGGCGATGGTGGCTCACGCCTTTAATCCCAGCACTTGGGAGGCAGAGGCAGGCGGATCTCTGTGAGTTCGAGACCAGCCTGGTCTACAGAGCTAGTTCCAGGACAGGCTCCAAAGCCACAGAGAAACCCTGTCTCGAAAAACCAAAAAAAAAAAAAAAAAAGAAAAATTATCTATCTAACATGTACCTAATGTATATATACAACTTATATACATGTTTCTATCATACATGCACACATATACACAGGTATACATGGCAGACACCTATAATTTATATATATATACATCTAAAGGTGGTACAACCTATTATCCTAAAGCATCTTGAAAAATATATATTTTGCCAGGTGCGTGGTACACACCTAATTTAATCCTAGCGCTAGGGAAGCTGAAGTAGGAGGATGGCAAGTTCAAAGACATTCTGGGCTACACACACACACACACACACACACACACACACACGTACACACAATCTATCTGACTCTCAGGTACCACACTATCTAGCCATTCCACCCCTTTGTGCAGAGCTAAATAATTGCACTAAAGATCTGACTGCTGCTGGGTGGCGGTGGCGCACGCCTTTAATCCCAGCACTCTGGAGGCAGAGGCAGGCGGATTGAGTTTGAGGCCAGCCTTGTCTACAAGAGCTAGTTCCAGGACAGGCTCCAAAGCTACAGCGAAACTCTGCCTTGAAAAACAAAAAACAAAAACAAGCAAACAAAACCAAACAAAGTGAGGGGCTGAGGTAAAGCTGGGGTAGAGAGCAGTGCTTACAGTGTGAGCAACCCCAGGTTTATCCCCAGTCAAATGAGGAATGATCCGGGTGTGGTGGCCTTTAATGTCAGCACTGGGGAAGTGAGGGAGGAGGATCTCCTAGAGTTCCAAGCCAGTCCGGTTTACACAGTGGATTTCAGGCTTGCCAGGGCTGCATAGTTAACACCCTGTCTCAAAAGACAGGACTGCGACTCGGATGTGTGGCCAGCATGAACGAAGACTTCAAGCTGACTATGATAAACCAGCCCCGGAAGGAAAAACAATACGAGATTTTGTTTGGTAAGATTCCTGGGATAGTCAAAGTCAGACGAGTAAAGTAGAACAGAGGTCACTGGTCACTAGGAGCTACAGGAATAAGGAAAGGGACATTGCAGTCTGCTAGTGAGAGATGCCAGGTATGGTGGCACACCCCTGTAATACCGGCACTTGGAAGAATGAAGCAGAAAGGTGGCCCGATGACCCTGTCTCAATGAGCCAATAAAAACACGTCTAAATAGGACCACTGCAGTGCGTGTGATGAGGCCACCCTGGAGCTGGGGGTGCTGATGGCCGCACACTTAAAAACAATGGTCAACAAGACGATTGTGTCTCATGCGTATTTACTACAACAAGAAATGGTTGAGCCCGGCGGTGGTGGCGCACGCCTTTAATCCCAGCACTCGGGAGGCAGAGGCAGGCGGATCTCTGGGAGTTCGAGGCCAGCCTGGTCTACAAGAGCTAGTTCCAGGACAGGCTCCAAAGCTACAGAGAAACCCTGTCTCAAAAAACCAAAAAAAAACACAAAACAACAAAAAAAATTAAAAACCAAAGCTACAGAGAAACCCTGTCTTAAAAAACCAAAAAAATTAAAAACCAAAGCTACAGAGAAACCCTGTCTTTAAAAACCAAAAAAAATTAAAAATAAAAATAAAAAAAATAAAAAAAGAAATGGTTGAAACTGTAATTTATGACATCTGTCCCTCACCACGGTCATTTACATTGGATTTTCTTCTGGGACATTTATATCTGCATAAAGCCAGGAAGCCATCTGAGCACCTTTGTCTCTGTCCCACCTGGGACACTCCATCCCCACCCACGACTAAGCATGTGATGGAGAAAACAGAAAGCCAGTGGGGTGAGTGAGGGGTGCCAGGGCTTTTCCCTGGGGAACCCACCCTGGACACGCCCACGTGGCCACCGAGAAAGGTTAGAGAAAGGTTAACCGAGTCAAGCAGTGACAGAGGGACAGTTAACCTGGAGCTGAAGGGACCTGGACTGCAGGCCTCCCATCCGACTGGTTCCTCTGGTTTTGCCGCCCCAGAAGGATGGTGTCTGCTCCAGGCTGTTTGTCGGCCCCCCCTCCCTCCACCCCAGCCTGTCTTGTCACTGAGATCTTTTGTTTGTATTTCTGAAGCCTCCGAGGCAGGTCACAAAGTGTGGGTCCCTAGGACTCCTCAGAGGCCAGCCACAATTAGACAAGTCTGCCATCCCAGCACGCCAGAGACCAAGAGCTTACGGTCAGCCCGAGCTAAATATTAACAAGACCTTGCCTCCAGGAGTCAAAATGGCAAAGCTGTGGGACTTCGTGGGTTTCAGAATGAGGTTTCCAGGCAGGCTGTGGCAGAGAGAGGGCAAAAGGATGCAAGGCTGGAGGGGCGCGTGGTGGCACACACTTGTAATCACAGTCCTCGGGAGGCCGAAGCAAGAGGATCAGCTCAAGTTCAAAATCCAAAATCAGCCTAGCCCACATAGTGAGTTAAAGGCCATGCTGGTGGCATAGTGACCCGTCTATCAAACTTATCCAACTGGCCACTTGGAGGTCATCCTGTGGTCTGCATCACGACGCCCCTTATTACCCTCCATTATGTAGACAGAGGCATGCTAGACTGGAGCAACACGGAGCCCTCTGATACCGCGATCAGCGCAAGGCTGACCCACAACACCAACGGGAACCACCCGGCCCTTACAGCTTGGTGCTAAGCTGGTTTTCTATATTAGTCCTGACTCTGGTTCATAACAGGCTGAGCTGCTGTAGGGGTAATGAAGTTAAAACAGGGGCTGGGGGGGGGGGGAGCAAGCCACCGATTGTGGTGGCTCAGCTGTCAGCCTAGCACTTGGGCTAAGGCAGGAGGACCCCAAGGTCAAGGCCAACCTGAACCACCAGCAGCACAGTCTGTGAGTGACAGAAGCAGAAGCAGCAGGCTCCTGGTGTGCAGTACCTGACAGCGCTAAAATCAGCAACCACAGGCTCTGCAAACTTGGTCGGTTAAGCATAATCCAAAAAGTAGCAATAGTAACAGTAATTCCCTTTATCTGAGGTTCAGCTTTGTTCTGGCTCAGTTACCTTCAGCCAACTGTAATATGATAGTATTGCACGGAAAATTCCAGAAACAAGCAATTTATCACGTTGCATTGTTATCACTGTTCTGTTTTATTGTTAGTTGTTAATCTTTGACTGTGCCCAGTCTATCACAGATATGGGCATATGTGGGAATTCTTTCTCCATTCCCTTCATTTGTCTGTAGCACTGAGGGCCCCGCACATGCTAAGCAAACGTCCTATCCCTGAGCTCCATCTCCAGGCCCCAAACAGGCTCCAGAACTGTTAGTAGTTTACACACATCTTGGAACACGTCCCCTTATGCATAGATGACTGTACTGACCCATATAGTAACATACAGTGAGAATTATTTGTGTTTTAATAAATAAAGCTTGCCTGAAGATCAGAGTGCACTAGCCAGCCATACAGGCCGGGCAGTGGTGGCACACACCTTTAATCCCAGCAGCCACACTAGTTAGCCATAGAGCCGGGCAGTGGTGGCACACACCTTTAATCCCAGCAGCCACACTAGTTAGCCACAGAGGCCGGATGGTGGTGGTGCACACCTTTAATCCCAGCACTAGAGAGGAATATAAAATGGGAGGAAACAGGAGCTCAGAGTCTCGGTCTGCAGTCTGAGGTCTGGTGGAGGGCATTGCAGTCTGAAGTCACACTGAGGACAGAGGTAAGAACTCTCTAGTAGCTTCGCTGCTTTGCTATTCTGGTCTTCAGGCAAGCTTTATTTATTAAAACACAAACAAAATATCACTAGAGTAACAACTAATAGAAAACTCTAACGGCTACATCTTCACTAGCGAGGGCAAGTTACTGTATTCCCATTATTGAGAAATAGTCCTGGCCGACGCCGAAGCCACTCACCTGGAAAAAATTAATCACTAACCACAAGCCTCACTATGCATATGAGCCCTACTGTACTGAGGTCACATGACATCAACCACTGAGCAAGTCTCCTGACCAAGAAGTTACACAGCCATTCCTTCCTCCTTTATGTGTGTGACCTTATGGATTGACCCTAGAGTCTCCCTCAAGCCGGTCAAACCTCCTCCTACTGCCTCTGAACCACACCCCCAGCCCCTCATTAGGAGCTTTTAGGCAAGAGCTCTAATTCTGGAGCCATGCCTGGGCCCTTATCAGACTTGATGGGTCTGCAGAGGACCCAAGCAGGACTCTTTTCAGCTGGGGTCAGAGATTCAGCACCATTGGTGCCACCCGGCGGGTTCAAGACTGTAGCGTGACTGCTCCGGAGGACACACACCTGCAGCTCTCTGGAAGGCGTCCACTGCACTCTCCAGCCCGGTCTGTGTCTGCCGGTTACAGCGGGTCCCAATCTGGGTATACAGTGCCCCGATATTGAAGAGGATGCTGGCCTTCTCCAGTAGCAAGTTCTGCTGACTGACCGGAACCCCGGTGAGGGAGTCATACCTATGCAAAATAAATAGGTTCTGATCAGACAGATGAAGGCCTGGCTAATCAATGCCACTTCTGGGCACAGCAAAACAAGACTCACTTCTCACGTGAAATTCAAAGGTGCACAGGCAAGCAAGCAGGTTTTTGTTCCCAAGCAAGATGACAAGTCTGACACTTACCATCCCAGCCTCAGGAGGCTGAGGCAGGAGGACCATGAATTGGAAACCACCCAAATCTATCTCAAAAGAAAAACAGAAAAATATCCCCACAAGCCAGACCTGGTGGCCCATGCCTATCATCCTGGCACCCTCTGAAGGCTGAGGTAGGAGGATTGTGACTTTGACACTCTGGACCACCTAGCAAGAACCTTTCTCAAGGAACCACATTAGTCTTTAAATTATCATGGGGAAGAACCAAATGTTTTGTTTCAAGTTTTAAAACCTCCTTCCGGTGGTACACAACTATAACCACAGCACTTGGGTTGCAGAGACAGGAGGATCGCAACCAGTTTGAGGTCAGTTTAAAGGAATCTTGGGACTACATAGTGAAATCCTGTCTTAAAAATAAGCCAGGCGGCAGGGCGGTGGTGGCGCACGCCTTTAATCCCAGCACTCAGGAGGCAGAGGCAGGCAGATCTCTGTGAGTTATAGGCCAGCCTGGTCTACAAGAGCTAGTGCCTGGACAGGCTCCAAAGCTACAGAGAAACCCTGTCTCAAAAAACTAAAAAATAAGCCAGGCGGTGGCAGTGTAGACACACACCTTTAAACCCAGCAATCGGGAGGCAGAGGCAGGCAGATCTCTGTGAGTTCGAGGCCAGCCTGGTCTACAGAGTGGTTCCAGAAGAGCTAGGATTGTTAGACAGAGAAACCAAACGAAACAAAACAAAAACTCTCTTTTAGCTGCCCTTGTCATTGGGATCAAACTCCGGTCCAGCTCACACCCACAGCCCTGCCCCATGAAAGAAAAGAATCTTCTCAAAAACAAAACAAAAACAAAAATTCTGTCTTGCTTCTCATTAGTGCCACCTGAGAGCTCTTGTTCTCCCTCAATGACAAAATGAAAGCACACAGAAAAAACAGCCCCCTTCACGAGGTTCCTTTGTTTTGATATGAAGAAGCCCTGGGGGCAGGCTTTCTTTCCGTCTCTGGTTCTTTACACAAACTACACAAACATCAATTCACCTACATCCCCACCCGTGGCACCACAATCACCACCACCACCCCGCACCTGCTAGGCAAACACCACAGTCAGAATGAGGTGCACAGCAGAGGGGACCCCAGAGAGCACCTACCAGGTAAACAAGAGCCCCATGTGGCGGGTGGGTGGGAAAAACCTGCTCTCCACAAAGCCCAGCTGGATGAAGTAGGACGTGAGCAGCTCAACCCCCGCCTCATCCCGGCTGGGTGTTCGGCAAGCCTGAAAAGGAAGCCGTGGAAGGGTGAACAAGCTGAGGGTCATGGCCCAGGACCCATACAGGAACACTCAAATACACACCATGCTGTGGGTATCATGAACTCCGGAAGAGATAGCGGAGGGGGCGGAGACAAAGTAAGGAATCCGGGACCCCAGCCCCGGCCCCATCATGGGCACATTACCCCTTCTATGGTTTTCAGGTACAGCAAGTGCCACGGATGATCCTGACAGCCACTCCCCATGCCCAGCATCCTGGACTCTCGGAGGCTACGAGTGTCAGCCGCAGGATGTCCCGAAGCTGAGGCAAGCAGAGCTGACTCACCTGCCGCAGGTCCATAAGGTCTGCGATGTCATCTTCGTACAAATAGCTGTCTTCGCTGTAATGCTCCAAGATAAAATCCTGCCAGAAAAAAAGACACGGCTTGAGTCAGCAGCTGAAGCTGCACCTCGGGGGTGGGGGTAACCGGCACATACAAGACCAGGGGTGTAGGGGAACGGGGGTGTTCTGTCCCTGAAGGGACACTAGCCCACTCAGCATGTGGCTCTGGCAGGCCTGGCCCTTCTCCCCCACTCCCTCTGCCTTGCTAAAAAACCCTTAGGTTACATTCCTAAAGCTAGCCACCAAAGTCTATTCCATTATTTGGCACTTCTTCCTCCTGCAACAGACTACCAAGGTCCATCACTCACAAGTCCCCTTGAGCTCTCCTAATTAACACACCCAATTAAAATTAAACACCTCATGGTAACAAGGTAAAACCACCATTTGCCTTTGTGCCATGCCTGTCTCCTCTCTATCCAGAGGCAGTCCTTTGTCCCTTCGAGACAAACAGCCCTGCACACCCTTGTCCCTCATCCTCCATCTTCTTTACCACAGCATCCCAGCTCATTCTAACACAGACCTCCCCGTTTTTTCTTTCTTTCACCACAAATGGCCAGGCAATGGTGGTGCCTGCCTTTAATCCCAGCACTCGGGAGGCAGAAGCAGGCAGATCTCTGTGAGTTTGAAGCCAGCCTGGTCTACAAGAGCTAGTTCCAGGACAGGCTCCAAAGCTACAGAGAAACCCTGTCTCGAAAACACCTAACCTAACCAAAACAAAACAAAACAAAAACAAAATAAATAAATAAATCAAGGGAGTGAGAAGGTGGTGTAGCGGACAAAGTGCTTGCTGCACAAGCGTCAGGACTTGGGATTTCATCCTCGGCATCCATGTTTGAAGCTGGGTCTATGGTGCATGCTCGGAACCCCAATGCCTCCGAAAGAGGGGGGAGATAACCAGAGATTAGGAATTCACTGACTGGATACTCAAAACAAAAGGTTGAACAAGCTCCAGGTTCAATGAGAGATCCTGCCTCAGACCAGCAAGGTGGTTCGGGGAAGACCCGTGCACTCTGTGAACCCACCGAGGCTGTAGTTGCCTGCACTAGACCCACCGAGTCAATGCTCCAGCCGAGCAGAGGGAGCTCATAAACTCCCACCATAACTGAGAAGCTCTTGACAGCTGGTGGCTTCCAATTGAAGGAGAGCTGGTTCTCTTTAAGGGTGTGGCCTGCAGTAGATCCACAGTGAGATGCCATGGTGGACCCATGTCCCCTGGTATTTGGGCAGCTCAAATAGGATTTGGTGGGTTATAAAAATAAAAAGGCGTAAAGTTGGGAAGTGGCAGGGGACATGGGGAAGTGGGAGAAGGAGGGTAAATATGACCAAAGTACCTGACATGAATATATGAAATACTCCAAGAGTTAACGAAGGAGTATATTTTAAAAAAAATAAGGTGCAGCTAGGCAGTGGTGGGGAGTGCATTTAATCCCAGTGCTCGGAGGTGGAGGCAGGCGGATCTCTGTAGTTCAAGGCCACCTGGTCTATAGAGCCTGTTCGAGGACAGCCAGGAGAAACTGCGTCCCAGAAAACAAAAAGCTACATCAGGTGGCGGTACACAGAACACACCCAGCTTTAACCTCTGGACTCCACACGCACACAGGTGAGCACACCTGCGAAAGCACATACAGATGCATGCAAAACACAGAAAATAAACACTAAACTAAAAGGTACTAATGAAAAAATAAACCCAACATTTGAGGGGAAGCTTGCCAAACCACAGAAGCAATATGTGTGGCAGCCAGGTGCGGTAAGGTGCACCTGGAAGCCTGGCAGTGAGGAGGCCGAGGCAGGGAGATTGGATGGCTACATAGATAGCCTGTCTCAAAAGACAAAAGCAAAAATGGGTGCTAGGAATGTAGTTTGGGGCACCTGCCTAGCCATCTGTGGAGCGTTGGGTCCAAACTCCAGTATTGCAAACACATAAAGTTAGAGGTGGTGTCACACTTGAGAAGTAGAGGCAGGAGTGCCAGGAGTTCAAGGCCAGCCTGAGCTACGCGTGACCTTACTGCCTGAAAAAGGAATTTATTTTAATGGCATTTCTTCCCGCCCCAGACAGGTTTTCTCTGTGTAGCCTGGCTATCCTCAGACTTACTCTGTAGACCAGGCTGGCCTCAAACTCACAAACATCCGCCTGCCTCCGTTTCCCAAGGGCTGGGATTAAAGGTGTGTGCCTCCACTGTTCAGCTGAGCCCAGGGTCTTAGAGCTAGGCAAGCACTCTTTACTGAAGCACGCCCCACAGCCCTGGTGGTGCTTGCAAATGAAGACGGCTACTTGGGAGCTTCTGTCTTTCAATAGAGCGAATCGCCGAATCGCATCACGAGACTTGCCTGACCTAACATTCCAAGGAAACACAGGTCAGGCCTGAAAGGGAACTGCCCGCCTGCCTGGATCAAGTTCACCAGCCACTCCTCCGGTGTCTGAGTTTCTCTCAAGCATGAATGTGGAATGGAGAAAATTGAAAGTCTGCTAACTGGTCTCATTTGCGCATGACTGACATCAGCAGGCCCCTTTTAGGCTAAAATGACACGGTTGGAAACCTCAGCTGAGCAGTGGTTGGCCATGTGCACAACATGGCTTTTTTTTTTTTTTTACACTCACTTTAATGTGGAATTTGGCACATGACCTATTTGGATCTCTACAAAAGTCATAAAATCCCCAGGTTTCTATGACACAGTTGCCTTTAAAAATGCCTGCATTCTTGTAACTCTTGCACTAAGCTAGATCTTAAAGAAACAACGCCACAAACAGGACTGAAGACATTCCTTCAAAGACTGCCTAGAGTCACAAGGCAATGATGGGTCACGGCCAGAAGGTCGCACACCTGAGAGGGTGGCAGAAGATGTTTTCCTCCCGAAAAATCAATTTTCTGATAACCTTGAATCCTGATTTGCTACTACCTACCCTTCTCCAACTGGAGTACCCCTGCTCCCCCAAACACACACAGGGATGTGGTCTGGATTTGACAAGAGTGGAAGTTAAAAAAAAAAAAAAAAAGAGCCAGATAAGGTGGTCCACACATTTAATCCTAGCACTTGGGAGGCAGAGACAGGTAAATCTTTTGAGTTCAAGGCCAGCGTGGTCTACAAAATAAGGACAACCAGGGCTACTAGAGAAACCCTATCTTGAAAAACAAACATAAGAAGACCCTAGAGAGGTTGGAGACATACTTAACTCACTAGCTAAGAGCTGTTCTTGCAGAAGACCTGGCTTCATTTCCCAGCACCCACACAGTGGCTTAGAACAGTCTCTAACCCCAGGGGATCCGGCACCCTCTTCTGGCTACTATCAGTACTGCATGCACAGGGTGCACATATATCCATGGTAGGCAAATACCCATATCTATCATAACAATAACAATAATGATTTTAAATGCCCCTGGTAAAGGTTTATACCAAGAGATAAACAGTCTCTGCTTGAGAACAGAGGTCAAAGATATTTTCAAAGTATTAACCAACTGTTCTTATACATTTGGAGCAGCTAGAGAGGTGACTCCACGGTTAAGAGCACTTTCTGCTCTTGCAGAGGATCTGGGTTAGGGTCCTAGCACCCACATTAGGTGACTTGCTGCTGCCCCTCACTCTAGATCCAGGGGATCCTACGACCTCTGGCCTCCAAAGACATCTCATGCATATGAGTTCCAGCTTGGGCTACATAGTGAGGCTGTCTCAAAAAAAAGGAACAGCAAGATGGCACAGAGGGTAAAGGCACTTGCTGCCAAGTCTAATGACCTGAGTTCCATTCCTGGGACCCAACTGATGGAAGAAAAGACACAGCTGCAAATTCTCCTCTGACCTCCATACATCCATAAAGGTTTGCATGTCCACTTGTCTGCAAGTAAACACACACACACACAGGACATACACATACAGATGAATACACACACACATACACATACATACACACACAGAGAGCACACACATACACATACAGATGAATACACACACATACACACACACAGGACATACACATACAGATGAATACACACACATACACTACATATGCATACATACACATACAGAGAAAACACAAATAAATCTATGCATATATAAATAAATGTAAATTTAAAAAAATTCTTTGCGAATAAAGACACTAAAACAGAGTATAATCTGTCTTTTGTCCGGCACACAAAAGGAACTACGGAATCACCAAGGACAGACTAAGAACACCGCTCACTGCAGAGGACCTGCCTGCAGGCACAACATCCTGGGGTCCAGTCCCAGACCATAACAGGGACGGACAGCATGTCAGAATGATGACAGCAAGAGTTTCAGAGGAGCCGGGCGGTGGTGGCGCACGCCCTTTAATCCCAGCATTTGGCAGAGGCAGGTGGATCTCTGTGAGTTTGAGATCAGCCTGGTCTACAAGAGCTAGTTCCAGGACAGGAATCAAAACCACAGAGAAACCCTGTCTCGAAAAAGAAAAAAAAAAAAAGAGTTTCAGAGGAATCAATATACAAAATTCTCCTAAGCAGCCAAGTGAGGTTTCAGGGTCACCTCACAGACATCACCCGACACTCGAATCATGGTACCTAAATCATTTCCACCCTGAGCCCAGAACCCGCTGTTTGAGATTTACCTTGAGGACAACTGAAAAGTCAACTTCTTTGGTTTCCTTCAGGCCAAGAGGAATCAGAGGGATGGTGAAGGCCTCCCTATGAGAACACAAGAGGTACATGAACAACCTACCCCAGCCTAGCCCCTTTGCACCCATGGCCTTGCCTCCAACAGCCAGCTCAGATCCTTGACCCCCATCCTCTAGGTCAACCCAGCACAAGCATCAGCATCCTAAGATGCTGGAGATGGAGCCTAACTCAGCAGGCCCCTACTGCCTTGACTGGACTCATCTCTGTCTTAGCTCTCTATCGACAATTGCGCTAGGGTTATATACAGGGCTGCCCAAATGCACGAGGCTCACGTCTGGGGTTCTCACCATTCCCGACATGCATTTTGTGACACTGGACCTCCCTCTAGACTATAACCTCTGTCACCTCCCTTGTCTACTCGTCACCACAGTGTGTGTGTGTGTGTGTGTGTGTGTGTGTGTACATGCACACACTCGCACGCGTGTGTGTCCCGCCCCCAACATCTCCCTGATAGAACCTCTCAACGCTCTCTTCTTTTAGGGGCATGTCATACCATGTATCTTACTGTACATCCCCCCCAGCGGCCACTTTGTCACCCCACAGATTGACCTGTGAATGCTCCCTGGACCTTACATTCCTAAGGGCAGGGCCAGAAGGAAGTGTTGTGCTTTGCAAATAAGGAATTAGTTCTTTGACCTGTAACAAGCCTGTAACAAGAGACCTCCAGGGGCCGCTGAGCCTGGCCCAGGGAGAAGGCCAGGAATGCTGGGCAGGGTTGAGTGGACCGCGACTGAAAGCTGAAACGGCCTCTATGGCACAATGGTGCTGAAGGCACGTGAGACCCAACCCAGGCCTGTGGCCTCCCCAGAAGACGGAACCCTGGGGGAAGCAGGTACGTCTGGGTCTTACTGTTGGAGACCCTGCAGGGCAGCGACTGTCCCAGTGAGAAGAGGAACCCCAGATAAGCTGACACTAGGGGACCTCCAGGGTGGCACTAACATGACTTTCTGTGGCCTGGGTCTCTCTGAGTTTTCTCATGACTTCTCTGCCCACCTCACATAAAAGTTGAGAAACCTGGGGGCTGGAGAGATGGCTCAGAGGTTAAGAGCATTGCCTGCTCTTCCAAAGGTCCTGAGTTCAATTCCCAGCAACCAC
>NW_004949130.1:2966044-2967146 GCF_000317375.1 Microtus ochrogaster
TTGTGACACTTAGGAATGGGCCTTGGGCAAACTAAGCAAACACTGCATCACTGAGCCACCTGGTACTTCTCCAGGGAGTAGAGGCAGGGGCTCTAGCACTGAGTAACACCCCAGCCTCTCACTGGGGGATACTAGGCAGGGGCTCTACCACTAAGCCACACCTCAGCCCCTCACAGGAGGATTCTAGGCAGGGACTCTACCACTAAGCCACACCTCAGCCCCTCACAGGAGGATTCTAGGCAGGGACTCTACCACTGAGTCACACCCAGCCTCTCACTGGGGGATTCTAGGCAGTGGCTCTACCACTGAGCCACACTCCCAGACCCTCACTGGGGGATTCTAGGCAGGGGCTCTACTACTGAGCCACACCCCAGCCCCTCAATGTGGGATTCTAGGCAGCGGCTCTACCACTGAGCTACATCTCCTGACCACTTTATTTTTACTCTGACATAATATTTTGCTATGAAGCTTGAGCTGGCTTCAAACTCATGATCCTCCTGTCTCAGCTCACTGAATAGCTATGATTATTGCCCCAAGCTACCAGACCACATTGGTTATTTCTTCTTAAACATGGGCATTTCTCCACACCACCCTCTGTGACTCACCTACAGGGAGCAGAGAATAAATCCTGTGCTTTCCTGAGGGCCTTACCTCAAACACTCATTCTTCATTTCTCAAGTATTTATCAGGGTCCATTTCTAAAGGATCCCATTGTTCCCTCTTCCTGTGGGCATCTAGATAGGTTCCCCACTCTTCAGAGTAAAATACGTACATCAAAGCAGTTTATACTTTTTGGCATTCAATCTGCATTCCAGTTCTTTCCCTGCAAACCAAATCACAGGTTCATCCCTTTCACTCCCATTGCGCTGCCCGGTCCACTACACCAGTTTGGTGCAGCATTCTGGATATGGACACACTATGCGGTCCAGAGAGCTTCTGGAAAACACTGCTCACTCACTCGGTGCCCTGGTACACTCCCACGGAGATGTTGAGCCCCTCCAGCTCCTCCTTCAGCATCTGCAGGTCTGAGTTGACAAAGCTCAGCTCCAGGCGAACCTGCTCCCGCACCTTCTGGTTCGTGGCCACTCTGTTGAGAGAGAGA
>NW_004949130.1:2967246-2972414 GCF_000317375.1 Microtus ochrogaster
AGCTGGTGTCCTTGTTGAGCCGTCCCTGCAAGGAATCTCAGGTGATGACTGTTAGATGCCATCAGATGAGCCACCTCCAAGACCCTGGGCTATCCGGACCACACCAGCCAAGAGATGGACCTGAGATGTGTCTAGCAACACTGCAAGCTGCTGGGTGTGAATCCTGAGAAATCCCTGAAAGGAGTTAACCTTGAAAAGACCAAAACCAGGCCAGACAGTGGGGGTGCACATGCCTTTAACCCCAGCACTTGGGAGGCAGAGGCAGGAGGATCTCTGTGAATTTGAGGCCAGCCTGGTCTACAAAGCAAGTTCCAGGACAGCTAGGGCTGTTACACAGAGAAAGCCTGTCTTGAAAAACCAAAAAAAGAAAAGAAAAGAAAAGAAAAAAGAAAAAAACAAAGAAAAAGAACAAAAAACCAAAACCAAACAGAAAACCTTCTCTCGTCATCCACAAACAGGTCACAAATTATCTCCTTAACACTTGCATATAGAAGGCCCTGGGTTCATTCCCAGCACTGCAAAAAGGAAGAGAAAAGAGCGTAAGAGTGACCTTATTGCTTTGTTCAGAAGAGGAAAGCAATCGGTCTTTGACCAGTAAATATGATGGTAGCTCCCAGCTTTCATAGAGAGATGTTCTTTGTCAGGTTTTATATAAAAGGCAACTATCTGTTTGTTTATTTATTTATTTTTAGTTTTTCAAGATTGGGTTTCTCTGTGTAACAGCTCTGGCTGTCCTAGAACTCCCTATGTAGACCAGGCTGGCCTTGAACTCAAAGAACCACCTACCTCTGTCTCTCAAGTGCTGGAATTAAAGGTGCGCCACTACATCTGACCACCTCTCTCTCTCTCTCTCTCTCTCTCTCTCTCTCTCTCTCTCTCTCTCTCTCTCTCTTTCTGAGACAGGGCCTCATTATATAGCCCTGGCTCGTGGACCTGGAACTCACTCTAAAGACCATGCTGGCCTTGGACTCACAGAGAGCTACTTGTCTTTGCTTCCCAAGCTGGCATTAATGATATGTACCAGCCATACCTGGCTAAGATTTGTGTTCTTTTTATTGCGTGTGTGTGTGTGTGTACGTGTGTGTGTACATGTGTGTACGCATGAGTGCTGGTGCTTGAGGAAGCCAGAGGTGTCAGGTCCTCCTGGAGCTGAAGTGACAGATAGCTGTGAGCCACCTGGCATGGTGCTGAGAATCCAGCTTGGGTCCTCTGCAAGAGCGGCACACACTCTTTAACTACTGAGCTAACTCTCCAACCTTGAACGTGGTCATATTCATAATCTAAGCTTTTGTTCTGATTTGCTTTTTGGCGAGACAGTCACACTCTATAGCCCAGGCTGGCCCAAAACTCTTAGTCCTCCTGTCTCTGCCTCCCAAGTGCTGAAATTAAAGACGCGGGCCACCACCACCCAGCTCCAAGGCACACTTTTACCACTCCCTGTTGTGAATATTCCTTTATACTGTGATGTGAGATTCCCCTCTGTATGCTGTGATTACCACTAAAAAAGAAAGAAAACTGCTTTGAGCCTATAGCAGAGCAGAACAGAACAGAGCTAGGCGGGGAAAACTAAACTGAATGCTGGGAGAAGGAAGGTGGAGTTGGAGAGAAGCCATGGAGCCGTGGCTGGAGACAGACATGTCAGAACCTTGTCAGTAGGTCACAAGTCTTGTGGTAAAATATAAAATATTGGAAACGGGTTAAATTAAGATTTAAAAGCTAGCCAATAAGAAGTTAGAGCTAATAGGCCAAGCAGTGATTTAATTAATACAGTTTCTGTGTGGATATTTTGGGACTCTGGGTGGCTGAAAAAAACGAACAAGCAGCCTGCTACAACAACACTGTGTGACTTGTCAATACCTAGGCAGGAGGCATAGCCATGGCTTCAGGACAAAGAGAGTTCTGGGAGGAAGAAAGGTGGGGTCCCCAGTGGGGACAGAGAAGAAGCAGACATGCAGAAGGAGAGGTAAATGTCACGAGTCACATGGCAACGCATGGATGGATACAAATGGACTAATTTAAGTTAGAAGAGCTAATGGGAGATTGGAGAGATGGCTCAGGGGTTAAGAGCACTGGCTACAATTCCAGCCGTCCCAAGTTCAATTCCCAGCAACTACATGGTGGTTCACAAACATCCATAATGAGATCTGCTACCTCCTTCTGGCCTGCAGGAATACATGCAGGTAGAATACTGTACATATAATAAATAAATAAATCTAAGTCTTGGTGTCATTATTTGGGAGCTGGCAGGACAGAGAAAGACTTGTAATAGCTTCCTCCCTTCCCTCCTCCTTTTCTTCATTTCGCTCTCTCTTCCTTTCTCAGTGTCCCATGTACTGAGATGGTAGGATGAGCCCAACTTCATTAACAACCTCAATGGTAGAGCACTCCAGCATGAGAAAGGCACTCGGCCCTAGCACTGAAAGCAATTGGCTTTGGGTACAAAGATGACTCAGAAATCAATCCTGAGGTTTGAGTGGTTTCTAGAACAGGTGAGGTTTTTTTTTTTCATGCATTCATTGGTGGAAGAAGCATTCTCAAATACAATATACTTTGGCAACATGGCAGGTGTTACCAGCAATCTCTGGGCCAGGCTATAGGATAGACAAATCTGGGACCATCTGGCTCTGGTCAGGGAGCAAGGATGGAGGACCGGGTTTGTTTGCAAGGATAGAGCGTTGGGTTTGTTGGTTACTGTGCTCCGTTCCCAGGCTGCTTTTCTGAATGAAAAGAGATGGCTTCCATGGACCTTCTCAGAGGAAGGTGGCCTTTTTATAGCCGTGGCCCAGTTGTACGTCTCTCTCTGAAGCCATAGCCTGGCTACTGAACCCAAGTCTGAGAGGCACCAGGCAGAGAGTGTTTTGGCTCATGCCTGTCCAGAAAAAGTACACCACCACAACTCTGTGACCTGTGTCACAAGGGAAGAATCGGCTCACTCAGTTTTCACAAGAGAGTGTGTATGAGCTATAAGAACCCATTTGGGAAGACAAGACCCCACAGTTAGTGCCCTCAGAAGTCAAGCCACCAGGGTAAATAGTCAGCCTGGCCACAACCAACTTCTTCCTTCCACTACCAAACACACACCACATCATTTCCATCAACCTGGAGCCTCTGGCCTCTTTTCTTTCCTTTGAGACAAGGTCTCATGCATCCCAGCCTAGCCTTACACGTGACCTGTCTACCATGCAAAGTTCCCACGTGACAATGGCTCCTCCGCCTCAAGTTTAAAAGGATAAGAAGTGTCCCCCCCAAAGTTGAGGTGTTGCAGGCTTGTTCTTCAAGCCATGCTCAGATATGGGGAGCTGAAGAAGTGGCTGGATGATGAGGGTCTCTGACTTCATCAATATTAACCCATGGATGGCATCAGGATGTGATGGCATTATGGGGCAGTGGTGGGAACATTAGGAGATGGGGTCTGGTTAGAGAAAGGCCACTAGGTGCATACCTTTAAAAGACATTATCTTGTCCCCTGTCCTGTCAGTCACATGCACCTGATACAGAATAGTCTTCCTTTCCTAAGACCCAGAGTCAACGGATTCCGCTGACTACAGACTGAAACTCCAATGAGCTCACTAAATCCAACCTATCATTTTGCTGTTGTTTTTTAATTTTGTTTTGCTTTTGTTTTGTTTTGTTTTCAAGACAGGGTCTCTCTGTGTAACAGCTCTGGATGTTCTGGAACTCACTTTGTGGATCAGGCAGGCTGGCCTCGAACTCACAATGATCCACCTGCCTCTGCCTCCCAAGTGCTAGAATTAAAGGCACACGCTACCACCACCTGGCTTTGTTTTGATTTTTTTCAATTACTTTATTTATTATGTATACATTGTTCTGCCTGCCTGTATGCCTTCTACAGGCTAGAAGAGGGCACTAGTTCTTATTACAGATGGTTATGAGCCACCATGTGGTTGGTGGGAATTGAACTCGGAGCCTCTGGAAGAACAGTCAGTGCTCTTAACCCCTGAGCCATCCTTCCAGTCCTTTGTTTTGGGTTTTTTTGTTTTGTTTTTTTTTTTTTTTGAGACAAGGTTTCTCTGCTATCCCGGAACTCGCACTATAGACCAAGCTGGCCTTGAATTCATAGAGATCTGTCTGCCTCCACCTCCCAGTGATGTTTAAATCCTGTGCTGCCACCACCCGGCTACATCCAGTCTCTTTGAGTTGGCTCCCCCACTCAAATATTTGTCACAGCCATGAAATGTCCAATGCAAAAATAAATGGGAATTTTCCATTCCGATCCATGTGTCCCTGTTTGTTTTTGTGTGGTCCTGGGATGGCACACCCAGTGCTCTATAATTGAATCCCATCAGCTCTTCATTTTTGGTTTAGAGTAATTTCATTTCCTCCAAACCTTTTAGTAAAGCTGTCCCTCTGAGAACGGCTCCACCCTGACTGTGTCTCCCACATGCTTTGGAGACCATATTGGAACTGCTTAATCAACTCTGGCAAGTTGTCTTTCCTCTGTCAGTTTGCTCTGCCAGACTGTGCCCACATCCCACTCTGCCAGGGACTCAAGTATGGAGGCAGTCGGGTGGGGGTGAAGGGTGTTTCCACCATGTGCCCCATATAGGCCCTTGGCTAAGGCATCAGATACAGCCCCAGTATGGGAAGAAGGCAGGTCCAGGATCAGGCATCAGCCTGAAGGTCAAGGGAACTCAGACATCCCACTGCACAGTCATGCTCAAGCCCCCAGGAACTGACCTCTCTATAGCCAGGGCCACCCCAGCGGGACCCTTGGGCCTAGCCATCGCAGAGTGAACTGGAGGCCTGCAACTTATTCACTTGGCTGTCAGTGTGTCGTTTTTTTCACCCCTTAACTGGTTGCCAATATTTCTAAGTTCAGGGATCCTAAGATTTTTAAACGCTGGCATGGTGGAACAGGCCTAAAATCCTGCATCTGGGAGAGGCAAAGGCAGGGGGACCTTGAGTTTCAGGGCAGCCAGGGCTACAAAGTGAGGCTCTTTTCGCAACAAAAACAAAACAACAAAACAAACAATAGGACTGGGACTATATCTCGGTTACCCATATATATATCGGGTGTGGTAGCAAACACCTGCAATCTCAGCCTGCAGGAGGCAGACACAGGAGGATCAAAACAACTTCAAGGTCCAGCCTAGGCTACATAGTGATTTCCAGGCCAACCAAGTGAGACCTTGTCTTAAAAAAGAAAG
>NW_004949130.1:2972802-2982992 GCF_000317375.1 Microtus ochrogaster
GAGGCTGAAACAGAAGATCTCCCAACTTCCGGGCCAGCCTGGGCTATAGGCTGCACACTCTCCCATCCCCACCATTCCCATAGCTCCCAGCATGGAGCCCAGCCCCTTCCCTCTCCGGCATGTATACTGACTGACACACAGACGCCCCAGAGCGAGGCTCTCCTGGTTGAGTCTAACTAGCATTGGAAGGCCATCTGGAGGTCCAGCCAGAATGGTTACCCAGCCTGTTCTCTGCCCAAAGAACTAGTTCATTAAAACCAAACAACCTGGTAGCTTGCTCTAATCTCCGTCTCATAAATACTATTTGGTTTCTGCCTCAGCTTTCTCAAGGGAGCGACAGGAAGTGGGAGGATAGAGGACAGCCAGTGCCCAGCCTGGAGCGGCACTTCAAAGTACTGGTTATCTCCCCTGACAACTCTAGGACGCTCACAGACTCCTGGATGACACGGGGAAGGGGAGGACCTTCAGGGACATGGAACCTGGCCACTCACAGCACCTGCCCAGTCACGGTGGCCTGTGCCGTTCAAGGCAGGGACCCTCGTTTCCAAGCCTGCCTTGATCGGGATGTTTTCCCAAAGGCCCTCTTGCCCACATTGTAAGTATCCTCACCTAGGAACCTTGGTGGGACACCTCATAGACTGAGGCCAGGCCAGCCAGGCCCAAAGCATGGCGGCAATTACCTGCTGCTAGTAGCGGCAGCCAGGGACACCGTGGGGCCAGAGTGAGGCTTGGCCTGATGCCCTCATGATTTCAGGAAGCTTTCACGTCAGTTGAATCAGATTAATAAATACCTCAGGGTTCCTCCAAACAGGGGTGTTTAACTTATCAGTCTCCGGGAGAATCATTTACAACCCTGCCCCACCCTCAGCCAATCAGCTACACAACTGCCAACCTGACCATTGGATTGAGCTTGGGCCTCAGAGGGGCTGTTTTGTTCACAGAAGAAAGCAGACATTACAGCCCTAGTATCTGTTATAAAAACTTCAAATCAGGGCTAGTCAGGTGGCTCAGTAGATAAAGGCGTTCACTGCCAGGCTGACGTGATGAGCTCGGTCCCCAGGATTTCACACACGTTTGAAGGGAACAGACTCCACAGAGTGATACACCCACGTGGATGCACACCCACACATGCACAAAGAGGTAAAGGCAAGAGAATCAGGAGTTCAGGGTCACCCTTAACTACATGGCAAGTTTTAAGATTAGCCTGGGTTACAAGAGACCCTGACTCATAAAACCAAAGAACTCTCCTGTAAGCCTCCACCGACTAGATGGCTTGGCAGGGGAAAGCGCCTGCCTCACAATACCAATGACTTGGGTTTGCTGTGTGCTCCAGGTGCCAGAAGCCAGACCCGGCCTCAAAAGATGGAAGGCGAGAACCGATACCCAAAGCTCATCCTCTGAGGGAGGAAACCGTACTCTGGTAGACAAAAGCAAGTTGGCACACTGCACTTAAGGGTGTGGGGAGGATTTCCAGCTGTCTAGACGAGGGCAGAGCTTTCCTGAGCTGTGCTTGGTAAGTAATTATTTTATCCCCACAGCACAGCAGTGAGTACCCAGCAGAACCCGCTCTGCCTCTCTCATTAACTCGCTCCTTTTTCTTCTAGACAGGGTTTGGTTATGTTGCCCAGGTGTTTCAAACTCCAGGGTTTCAAGCAATCCTCCTGCCTCGGCCCTCAAGTAGCTGAAACCACAGGTATATGCCACTATATCCTACTTATGACTCCTCTCATTGGAAAGGTAGACGCTAGCAATACAAATGTCCCATTCTCTTCTTTCTGCTCCCCCATCCCTTATCCAGGCAACACACATTGACCAAACACCGACTCTCTCTACCAGGTGTAACTCTGGGCAGTGGAGAAGGGAGGCGTGTCCAGAGCAAGTGCCAAGACAGTACTGGACTTCCAAACAAGATGGCTTCGATGGTGGGGGAGGGGAGGCTGGAAAGATGCCCAGCTGTTAAGAGCACTGGCCGCTCCTGCAGAGAACCCAAGTTCCGTTCCCAGCACCACTATGGCGGCTCACAACCATCTGCAATTCCAGTTCCAGGGATCTGCAATACCGTCTTCTGGCCTCCATGTGCACCAGGGATCACAAGGTGTACATACATACACGCAGGCACTCATACACATAAAATTAAACAAATCTCAAGACACACACACACACACACACACACACACAGGGCTGATTTTCCACAAACACAGGGAGACTCTAGGAAGAAAAGGACCTGTTCAGATGCCCCCCAGATGAGCTGGAATCTCAAAGCTGAAAAGCAAGAGCCCAGCCAAGGGTGTGGGCTCTGTACTTCCATCACATAGACAGGCCCTCAGGAGAGCCAGGCTCCCGACTGAGGTGGCTAAGCCAGAGGTACCCACTTCAGAAGGTTCTCCGCTCCTGTCCGCATCCGCACAGCCTTCAGGATCTGCTGGTTCAGGGCAGCCCTTTGGTTCTGCAGCTTGCTCCGGCCAGTTTGTGCAAGGGGATTACAGCCCTGATTGGAAAATAAGAGACAGCCCTTCAGAGATGAGTCACACCAAAAATGATGACATTCTGTAGAACAAGGGGAAAAAATGCTTAACCAATCCATAAAGTCTTATCAACACAGCCGACTGCTCAAATGTGAACTGAACAAGGAAGACACCAATGGACACGCTGAAGAGGCCAGGGAAACGCCCACAAGGTCTCAACCATACTCAAGGAACCACAGGCAAGGGAGGAAAGCCGGGAGTGGGAAGGGTAGATCTCCCCAAGGAAGAGCACAGCAGTTTGTATTTAGTGTACCAAAGGGACAGCCCTGAAAACACATATACTAGTAACATTATACAAACTGGTAATATTTAAGTATGTATATGTGTACACATATATAGCACGCTATAGCAATTAGTGAGCAAGTGGCCATGAACTTTGAAGGAGAGGAGGAAGGGGCCTATGGGAGGGTTTAGAGAAAAGGGAAGGGAGAAATGTGGCAATTATAATCTCAAAATAAATTTTTAATGACACTGTAGAAAACATATAAAACAAAAAAGGCATAAAAATGCAAAAATCATAATTAATGCAGTCCCCAAACTGACACTGTGAGACCGGACATGGTGGTGCACACCTTTATTACCAACACTCGGGAGGCAGAGGCAGGTGGATCTCTGTGAGCTTGAGGCCAGCCTGGTCTACAAGAGCTAGTTCCAGGACAGCTAGGCTGTTACCCAGAGAAACCCTGTCTTAAAAACCAAAAGCAGCAACAAAAAACGAAACAGACACTGTGAGTTGGTCTCTTTTGCCTCAGTCTATTCTCCCCCCATGTTGGTGACACTGACTGTCCTCTTCCCCTAGCATCAAAGTGCACCAGCATGTATGTAGCAGCCCACAGGGAGCTCATTACAAAGTACCCACTGCCCTGCACTGGCCCAATCTCCAAAATCCAGGAAGGGAGCAAGTCGTGATGATGATGAACCACTGTTGGCTTCTCCATTAGAGCACCGTGCACCAACCCCAAATTACAGCAACAGATAAAACTGGACAAAAATTCAAAACAAGCCGGGCAGTGGTAGCGCACCCCACCCCCCTTAATCCCAGCATGAGTCAAGGACAGCCTGGTCTACAGAGCGAGTTCCAGTACATCTAGGACTGTTACACAGAGAAACCCTGTCTCAAAACACCAAAATAATAATAGTAATATAAAAATAAAAATTTACAAAATGGTCTAATGATACTAAGAAATGAATTGGGCAGTGCTGGCACACACCTTTAATCCCAACACTTGGGAGGCAGAGGCAGGCGGATCTCTGAGTTCGAGGCCAGCCTGTTCTACAGTGAGTTCTACGATAGCCAGTGCTACACAGTGAAAGCCAGTCTCAAAATACGAAAAACAAAACCCAAACAAACAAAAAAACTGACTAAGGCATAGCAAAGGCAGGAAAGATTACACTGTATCTGAGATGCCTGAGAAATGAGATTTTAGTTGCTCTTACCTCATAAAAGAAAACAAATAATATCTGTACAGAGTTACATTTGTGTAAGTATTTCCCTATCTGATAGCATTAAGTTACAGAACTGAAACGGACACAATGTGATTGTTTTAGAAATCTACCCATTTGACCAGTCATGGAGTAACAACACGTGTAATCTTAGCGCAGCTGAGGCTGGGAGGGGTGTCATCATACAGAAGCTGGGTGTCACAGTGAAAACCGGTCAGCAAAGCAAAAGCACCACCTACCCAACCATTTAAAGCCTCCAGGCCTGGGAAAAAGCCCCCCAACCAACAAGCAGTGCCTACTTGGCTTGTTCAAGGCCCAGTTCAGTCCCCAACCGAATAAAGGAGCACCCAAGTTTGGTTTTGTTTGTTTGTTAACTTCTTCACAGCAACACACAGTCGTCGCCTATTTCTGATTTTAGAATATTTTAGCATCTCAAAAAATAAACTGAGTATCCACTAGGACCATTCCTCATCCCTGAGCCCTGCCAGACTTGCTCATCCTGGATATTTCACACAAATAGAACTATTCAATATGCAGTCTTCTGTGTCTGTCTTCTTTCACACAATACATCTCTGTGTGTGCATGTATGTGTGTGTGCATGTATGCGTTCATGTGTGTGTGTGCATGTGTGTGCTAGTGGAAGCCAGTGGACAACCCCGGGTGTCATTCCTCAGGCGCCATCCACCTATGTGCTGGTTGACACAATCTCTCACTGTCTGGTCAGAGGCCGGGGCTCCTCCATTTCTGCCTCAGCAATGTTCACAAGTGTCATCCTGTCTGGCTTCTTTTCCTTTACATGGGTTCTGGGGATTGAACTCAAATCCTCCAAGCTTCCTCCTTCCCCTCCCCACTAACCCCATTATTATTTTGTTTCATTGTTATCTGAAAGGGTCTTATTAATTGTATAGCCCAGGGTAGCCTTAATCTGTTGTCCCCTGCCTCAGTTTCCTACATTCTTACAGCCGAGTCCATCACACCTGCCTAGCATGTTGTTTTCAACGTTCACCCAGATCGCAGCCTGCACCAGTCGCTCTTTTGTTGATAGATAAGCGTACAGCACTTGTTCTGTTTAACCATTCACCAGTCGCCGGACACCTGAAGTGTTCTCATTGTTTGCTGTCACAAATAAGCCGGAGGCCCAGTTTGGTGTCCCACACCTACAATCCCAGCACTTCGGGACTGCGAACAGAAGATCAGGAAGTCAAGGGCAGTCTTAGCAACAAGTTAAAGATCAGTCTGGGCTACAAGAGACCCTGAACCAAAAAAAAAAAAAAGTTTTGTTTTGTTTTTTAATTTAAAAATTAAATAAAATAAGAGGAGAAAGGGGAGGAGAAACCTTGAGAAAGGAAAAGAACTCATTTCTGACCCTTTAGCCCAAAGGCCACTGATCAGGGGACCCCTGCGCAGGTTGGAGGGTGCATAGCCTGCTTTTCTCTCCCTAGGGTTCACACAATGTGTGTGTGTGTGTGTGTGTGTGCGTGTGTGTGTGTGTACATGCACAAACACACATGCTCACACATGCCTTTAATTCCAGCACTCCTCAGGAGGCAGAGGCAAGCAGACCTCTGTGAGTTCAAGGCCAGCCTCCTGCTCTATAGCACAGCCAGGGCTGTAACACAGAGAAACTCTGTCTCGAAAACAAAGACAAAACTAAAGAACAGCTAAAGTCTCATTTCCCACACGAGTGGTTCTTTGAACAAGCATTGCTGATTTTATTTTCTGTGTACCTAGAGGTCATGTGGCTAAGTCTATGTTTAACCATTTGAGAAACTAGCAGATAATTTGCCAATTTCTATTTTATATTCCCATTAGCAAATATTCCATGCGCTAGGTTCCTCACTGGTAGACTCCAGCAAGTTCTCCACCACTGAGCCCCACCCCAGTTCTTCTCCGACAGATTCAGGCAAGTACCCTTTATTACTGAGCTACGGCCCTCGACCTGCTGGTTTTTTATTTCTTTAATGACAGCCATCTGTCTTAGTTAGGTTTCTATGGCTGTGATAAAACACCACGACCAAAGCCAACCTGGGAGGAAAATGTTTTATTTCATCTTACAACTCTCTGGTCACACTCCGCCATCACTTCCTGAGTCAGGGCAAAAACTCAAAGCAAGAACCTGGGAGCAGAAACTGCAGCAGAAGCCAGACGGCTGCTCACTGGCTTGTTTCCCATGCTGTCTTCCTTCCTATACCATCACCCCCACTGCCCTGCCCACAAGTCAGTCTTGCGTTGGCATTTTCTCTTCCCAGGGATGCCCAGGTTTATGTCAAGTTGACATCAAGGTTAGCCAGCGCACCATCCAGGTGTGTGTGGTATGTCACCGTGAGTCAACTTTTTCACTGGCTTGGGTTAGGGGATATGACTCAACAAGAGAGGGCTTGCCTAGCGTGTGCAAGGCCTTGGGTTTCATTTCTAGTATTGCCCACCTCTCCTACAAAAAGTAAAATAAAATCACTCTGGTCATGGCAGAGACTATTGCTAAGAGACCTTAGACCCTGACTAAGTCAAAAAGAATTCTTGCCCTGTGTCACTTCCTTGGCTAGTCCTTAGACATAGAAATCTGCCCCAGACATAGAAATCTGGCCCAGAGAGTGGCAAGTCTTTTTCATGGGTCTGTAGTCATCATTCGTATATCTTTTCTGAGGAATTACTGACTCAAACCCTTTGCCCATTTCAAAACTGGGTTATCTTATTTGCCGAGTTCAAAGAGCTTTTTTTCTTCTTTTGGTTTTTTTATTAATGTGTTTTTGGTTTGTTTAAGGCGGGGTCTCTCTGTGCAGCCCAGGTAAGCTTTCAATTTACAGTGATCCTCCTGCCTCAGCTTTCTGAACACTGAGATTATAAGTGGACGTTGTCACAACTAGTTTCCAAAAGTATCATTTATTATTATCGTGAGCGGGATGTTATGTACATACTTGTCATGGCATGTGTGTAAAGACCAGAGAAAACTTATGGGTGTCAGTTCTCTCTTCCTGCCAAGTACCTGTGTGGGTCCTGGGATTCAATGTCAATTTGCCAACCTTGACAACAATCACCTTACCTGTTGAACCACCTCATCTGCCCCGAAATATTATTTTTCATTTTTGCAAAACTGGAAACTCGGTCTCCCAGAACTCAAGTCTTCTTAGGTAAACACTCTCATAGGCTGATAGCTTAGACTTCTTTATCAACATCTGCCTGCGATTTCCTGAGGTATTTGTTTCTTTCCTTTTCCCTTCTGCAGTGCTGGCAGTTGAACTCACTAGACAAGTGCTCTACCCCTGGGGTACATCCCTAACCTCCCCCCACCCCCAGGGTCTTTGAATTGTCGCACATCAACTTTAGGATCATTTAAACCTAATGGTGCCCTCCCTAGCTCAGACAGGCGCGGCCTGAAAGAGGACCACATTCCTTGGTGAGGCTTATCTGTAGGGCCGGTGGCTACTCCCTGGGAGTGTCATGGTAGGAAATGTTCTCAGATGGAGCTGCCCCTGCCAACTCAGGAACCTCACACCTTACAACCTCAACCACCTCCTCCCTTACCCCCACCCGCCACACTCATAGCCTGGACCCCTAGGAGGGAGAGGCAGGTTATCTACAGCTCAACCCACTCAGGGGCCCCACAATCTGGCCTTTGGACTAGAGAGAAATGAGGTACCTTCCTTCCTCAGGAATTTCTCGTATTCTCTTCTCAGAAGGGGACCGTCACCCTCCAGCACCAAATTCCACCCTTCCACCCCACCCAGTTTTCAGTCCCATGATGACAATTTCCTCCCTATTCCAATTGCTTATGTTACATTTGCATTGGTGGTTGAGCAGTGAGCATGGCTGCCTTCTAAATTGCACAGATACTCAGAACCTAAGGTGATGGAATCTTAAAGCACGTGTCTTTCAGTTTAGATCATTAATCCCTGATTTTTAAACTTAAAATGAGAAAACTGTTTCCAGCACTTCAAGTCTGAGGCGGGAGAATTGGGTGTTCAAGGCCAGCCTTTGCCAGATAGGCAGACCATGGGGCCGGGGGCAAAGAGAGTAGGGCTAGAGAGATGGCTCAACAGTTAAACCTTGTACCTCTCCTATAGAGGACCAGCACCCAATCTGATGGCTCACAACTCCTCCAAGGGATCCAACACCTCTGGCCACGTGGGCCCCTCTGGTACACACACACACACACACACACTTTTTAAAACCTGGGGCTGGGTGGGATAGATCTTGGTGTCGTGCTTCTCTGTCATGCATGAAATCCGTGTGTGCATGCCTGTAATCCCAGCACTCTGCAGGGAAAGGAGGTATGATGAGAACATCTGCGCCAGAAACTATTAGAATTTTTTTTCAGATTTTACTTATTTTTATTTTGTGTGTGTGAACGTTTGCTTGCATTTGTGTGTGTGCACAAGTGTGTGATGCCTGCGAAGGATAGACGGGAGTGTCAGATCCCCTAGAACTGGGGTTCCAGGCAGTCATACATAGGCTGGGCCCTCCCCCTGGGAATGCACGGGCTGGGTCTGCAGCCAGAGAGAGCCACAAATGCTCCTAACTGTTAAGCCATTAAAAATGGTTTTACTCTCTTTTTTTGTTTTGTTTTTTGTTTTTCGAGACAGGGTTTCTCTGTAGCTTTGGAGCCTGTCCTGGAACTAGCTCTTGTAGACCAGGCTGGCCTTGAACTCACAGAGATCCACTGTCTCTGCCTCCCAAATTCTAGGATTAAAGGCGTGTTTCACCACCGCCCAGCCAAAATGGTTTTACTCTTAAGTTGATTTAAGAGTAATGGGCTGAACATCACTATGAAGAGTTGGTGGCGCTTGCCTCAAAATGCTACAGCTCACCAGGTCTGTTTTACAGATACTTTCGTAGCGAAGTCCTTCTTGAAGCTCAGCTACGCATCCATCCCGGTTTATGAATAAGAACTTTCTCCTGCTCCTATACCTTCCCTACCTCCTGGAATTCCTGCCTACGCAGCCCACAGACTTAGGGTCCAGTTTCTAGATAAAGCTCAGGAATGCAGGGGATTAAACTGCACTGAGTCACTGGACCCAGAACTAACTCCATTACTTCTTACTGACAGGTAGGAATGCTGGGCGCTGCTGCAACTGACAAAAACCACCCATCCAGCTGCTTGCAAAGTTCCCAGACAGGTAAATGGAGGCAAGACCCCCAGAAAGAAGCCCTGTTACCACAAGGGGCTGAGTCGCCCAGGAGGCCCTGCTGAATGTTGATGAGTCCTTTTCTGAGAGAACCCACCACACATTTCCCACCCTGGTCTTATCTTGTGTGTGCATACGCCTGCATGCGTGCGTGCATGCGTGCGCGTGTGCATGTGGTAGTGGTGGTGATGGGATTTGAACCCAGCGCCTCGCATATGCCAAACAAGTAATCTGCCATTGAGCGACACCCAGCCCTAAAATTTGGTCATATTAGCAAGTTTCTTGATTTTTGTCACACTATAGATGTAACCTGAGGCCTCATGTATGTTAGGTAAGCAAGTGTTCTGCCATTGAGCTCCACTGCCAGCCCTTTGACCTTGTCTGATAGTGAGCCTCTCACCCTAAACAAACAGCTTCCAACTAGCTCAGTGCCTCTTCCATGTCACCAGAAGCAGCTCCCACACCATCATGGCCCAGAACTCAGGCACAACTGAGTTAACCACCTGTTAGCTTTAAGAGCCACTATTAACGGAGTCCTACAGACGGTGAGTGCCAGGCAGGCAGTACAAGCTTGTTATCCCAGCATTTGGAAGGCTGGGGAAAGAGGATGTATTCAAAGTCAGCCTGAGCTATATAATAGGACTTTCTTTAAAAGATAAAATAAAAGTAGATAAATAAATAAACCCCAAACAGACTTTCAAAGAAAGAAGTGTACTACACAGGTCCATTTGGTTCCCTCAAAAAGATTAGATTGGGTCTCACAGTGGTGGCGCATGCCTTTAATCCCAGCACAGGCTGGCTTCAAACTGACAGAGATCCACCTGCTTCTGCTTCCCAAGTGCTGGGATTAAAGGTGTGTGCCATCACACCCAGCTCAGTTACTCTTAAAACAGGAAAGAGGGTATTAGAGAAATTGCTCAGTGGTTAAGAGGGTTTGTTGCTCTTACAAAAAACCAAGTTTGGTTCCAGCACACACATACATTCATGCACATACATGCACATGGACACACACACACACACTCCACTGGCACCTCCTCTCATGGACACAAACCTACACTCAAGCAAGCACACACACATAGTTGAAAGTAAAAATAAGCCT
>NW_004949130.1:2983142-3001272 GCF_000317375.1 Microtus ochrogaster
AGGAAGGAAGGAAGGAAGGAAGGAAGGAAGGAAGGAAGGAAGGAAGGGTAGTCAGACAGCTAATACCCAGGAAAAGCTTTGGGGCCACTTCCCAGGTGTCAAACCACTATGTGAATGCTGGCATAGCATCCTGGAGCCTATGCTGCTAGGAGGCAAGGAGAGTGGGCAGCTGGAGCCCCTGGCAGCAGGCTGGAAAGGACTTCAGCTGGTTCTTCCCACCCCTAGTCTGGAAGGTGGCTGCAGCTGCACAGCTGTGGAGACTGCTCAGGCAGCTCACTTGCCAGCCCTGTGCTTCCTGGCTGAGGGCTGCCGGTGTCTCTCACACTGCTTGGGGGAACATCCCTCACCTCATAGCCATGGCCGGTTAGAGAGCTACACCTCTGTTCTCCCACCCCCTTCCCAAGAGGAAGAACATGGACCCGTGCCCGGTACTTGGAAAATCAAGTCCTTGGAACTAAGACTGAATCGGGGAAAAGTACAGTACAGGGGTGGAGAATGTCACCTTGAGATTGTCAACAGGATGCCTTGCTGGCTGTGACAGTGCACAGCTATAATCCCAGCACTTCAGAGACAGGAGGATCACCATGCATTGCATACTGAGACTGCACCTCAAGACAGGGTGGGGGGATTAAGCTGCAGTAGGAGAGAGAGTGTTTCCCTGGAAATGGAATCTGCTAAAGGGAGCAGACTAGAAAAAACCAGGTTTCCCTGTGTAGCCCTGGCTGCCCTAGAGCTCACTCTGGAGACCAAGAAGGCCTTGAACCCACAGATGCCTGCCTGCGTCTGGGATTAAAGAGGTCGTGTGTCACCACTTTAGTGGCAGCTTTTGGACCCTTGATCAAGCGGGAGCTGAAGCCATTGCTCTGGATTTCTCAGTTACAGGATCCAACTCGTTACCTTCATTGCCTAGGCTACTTTTAAACCAAAGTTTAACTTCCACACTATAAAACATACAAATCTTAAGTGCAGAATTCACTGCAGAATGCATTTGGACAACATATATGCCTATAGAATCTCCACTCTATTCAAAATCTAAAAACTTTCCATCATTCCAAGCAATCAATACTAGGCTTTTTTTTAAAACGTATTACATTTTATATATGAGTGTGCTCACATGTGTGTGAGATCACATGAATGTGTGCATTCACAGACATGCATACAAACACATGTATGGTGCACATGTATCATAGCACTTGTGTGGCAGTCAGAGGAGAGCTCTTGGGAGTCACTTTCTCCTTCCACCTTGTGGATTCTGCAGAGCAAATGCAGCTCCTCAGACTCAGCACGCTTTGACAGCCGGACCATCTCATAGTCCTAACGCTTTGATTTTCCTCAAATCTCACACTGCATAAACAGAATCAATGTCCATCGTTAGTTTTCCCAACAACATGTCTTGAGATTTGCCCATGATGCTGCTACATTCAATGGTTGTTCCTTTCCTATTGCTGAGTAAACGTCCATCACAGGATGCCAAGTGTGATGGTACACATCCGGGGTCCCAGCGCTCAGGAGGTGAGGCGGGAGTATCAGGAGTTCAAAACTGGACTGGGCTACATAGCAAGAACAGTCTTAAAATAAAGAAATAAGTAAACATTAAGGTGTATTCATCTTTTAGGACAACTGTAACAGGTTTGTTCCCCTGTGGAACACTATTTCACAGCAATGCCTAGGGAAAAGCTGGGGACATTTAATCTGGAGGACATGAGTGACTCCAGAGAAAGCCCACACATATGTGCAAGTTTGAGAGGTAGCGGTCAAGAGAAACAGACAGGGTGGCCCTGGAACAGCACTAGACCAGAGACCCCAGTACTGGGTCACACAAGGCAGGTGTGCTTCTCCAGCAAGGAGATTTGTTTCTCCTTTCTGTTTGCGCAATCCCTCATTCAGCCACCAGAATCTGGAAAACAAGAATTGTTTGCTGCTGATTTTGCCAGAGCTGTCAGCCAGAAAGTACGGAAATAGCAAGCCATACCCTGCAATACACACACACAGCTCATTTCACTTCTCGCCACCCTGGAGACTGAAGGGAGGGAGCCGAGATTTCCACGCCTAAAATAAACAAATGAACCAATGGTGCAGGCCTGTGATCTCCCCATTTGGGAGGAAGGCCAGACTATCTAGAGTTTGAGGCCAGCCTGGGCTACACAGCAAGACCTTGATCATAAAAAACTTAAAGCATGGATTTGATTTTACAAATAGACTCTGGTGAGGCTTGAGAGATGGCACGATGCTTAAAATCACTGGTTGCTCTCCCAGAGGACCAGGGTTTGATTCCCAGCAGCCACACAGAGGCTCACACGGTCTACAATTCCAGTCCCAGGAGATATAGCGCCCCCTTCTGGCCTCTGAAGCCACTACATGCATATGATGCACAAGCATACATGCAGGCAAAACACCCAAACACATAAATAAAAGTTAGAAATATTAAAAACACAAAAACCAAATAGCCCTCTTACCCTTCTAGGATACCCACCAGGTGGAGGCCCCGTTGCCTTCCTTCCAACATCCCGATCCATTCTCAGGGGAATCATTCCCAAAAGAATGGAAGTAGGCACCAGAAGAATGGAGACCTTATTAAATCATAGGCTACTTCCAGTGAGATCCATAACCCACATCAGCATCTACTGCATGTCAATCACAAGCACCAAAATGTCCACAAGTGAACTGCATTTCCAGAAGCACCCTATGACCCACTTATTCTAACCAATAGGATTGTCACGCCATTGGAAAGGTCCTTATCTAGACAGCAAGGCAGTGGGGTGGGGGCAGGGACTGATATTTGGGTTTGACCTTGAATCTGTACATTGCTGTGATTGCCACTTTATGACAACTTCTGGTTCCGGGAAATGCAAACAGTACCAAAGAAAAATAAACCACCTCTGAAGTTGTTTGGGTCCCTCTATTCTCCTAGAAGCAAACGGAAACCGGGAAGTTTTCCAAAATCTTAGGGGCCACATGAACTCCCAGCTCTCCCTGAAAAAGCCAGAACTCACATGGTTCACCGCCTTCCCTGTCCCCGGTGCTTTGCCATCAGCCCTGCTGCCCACGCTGGCCACTGAGATGCACCTGCACCGCCTGGTCTTTGTGGCCACTTCCAATGAAGCCTTTGTGTCAGGAGGAAGTGTTGGTCCAGAGAAAGCTGATGCCCAACAGCATCAGGTGGTGTCTTGGCAACTGTCCAAACAGCCCCAGGAAACAAGGGACATTTACAGTGTCACAGCTCAACACACTGACTCTCCTCTGAGTCACCTGAAAACTCTGCTCCTGCCAGGGGACTCCTCCTGGCCACAGTCCCACAGAAAGAGGAAAGCCAGCAGGCCCTCTGGACTGTTGGTGTGCACCTCTGCAAGATGGGACCCTCATGAAGGCCATGGTCAGCCTGCATTCAGTCTGGCCTTTAGGCCCATATTAACAGTGGGGGACCATGGAGCTGGAGAGATGGCTCAACAGTTAGGAACACTGATCGCCCTTCCAGAAAACCTGGGTTCAATTCCTAGCACCCACATAGCAGCTCACACCTTTTGTAACTCCAGTTCCAGGGGACTCAACATCCTCACCCAGACATACACACAGGCAAAACACCAAAGCACATAAAACAAGAATAAATTAATTTAAAAAGAAAGAGTGGGGGACTCTTGGCTGTTACTGGGTTTGTATCCTTTGTGAGTGTTGGAACGATGGGAAATTTTTAGATTTGGAATAGTGTGGCGATTCTATAGGCATATATATTGTCCAAATGCATTGAATTCTGCACTTAAGATTTGTATGCTTTATAATGTGGAAATCAAACTTTGGTTTAAAAGTAGCCTAGGCAGAAAAGGTAAGAAGTTGGATCCTGTAACTGAGAAATCCAGAGCAATGGCTTCAGCTCTAGCTTGATCAAGAGTCCAGCCTGGGAAACTTAGGGAGACCCTGCCTCAAAATGAGCAGTAAACAGAGGACAGAGAGGCAGAGTGATTGTTTATACGACCAGAAGCCCCGGGTTCGATTCCCAGCCTTATATCATCAACAAATGAAACAAGGCTTCCCCGCAGACCACACGTGACACTCAGGACACACAGCCTCTCGTATGGAATTAGCTGCCCTGCTGCGGAGGAAGAAAAGACTCTGGACTTAAAAAGGAAAGAGCCCAGCCTGGTGGTGCACGCCTTTCATCCCAGCACTCTGGAGACAGAGGCAGGAGGATCTCTGTGAGTTTGAGGCCAGCCTGGTCTCTATAGTGAGTTCCAGGACAGCCAGGGCAACATAAAGAGATGCTGTCTCAATTTTTTTTTTCTTCAAAAAGTTAGAAGACAAAGAAGGATTTCTCCTCCTTCCTTCCCATTGGAGCCTCCAGGACTGCCAGAGAGTCAACAAGGGCCATAAACCAGGGCACAGTGGACCTTGGGGCCCTGTCCAGCAGGCAGGTTTAGAGAACAAACAATCAAGGGCTCTACAGCTCTTGAGTAAAAACAATGGAGCTAAATTCACTGATCCCTGGGGAAGAGGAGGCGGAGAGATAGCAAGTGACAAAGCCTCAGTGTCTGTCAACCTCCTTTGCGCAGGGCTGACACCTCCCACTTTGAGCCTCCCTAAAGTACTGGGGAGAGGTTTTCTGTATTTTTCTTTCTTTCTTTCTTTCTCCCAGCTAAAACAGGTTTTCTGAGAGATTTTAGGATTACAGCTCCTGGGTGCGGGGGAGGGGAGCCCCCCCAGAAGGGTTCTGCTGACAGCACACAGAAACTCATGGGCCCTGCAGTGAACAGCAGGTCTCAGCACACTTGTTTTGAAGACTTTCTGAATGAAAATAAAAAATCTAGGGGGAGAAGGGAGGCAGCAAATTGGACCGACCCTTCTCTTAAGAAAGAACTTTAAATATATAAACAGAAACAACCCAGGCAAGGCATTTATAGTAATCTTATATAGAATCATGGTTTAATGTAAGCATCTACGATTTAGTGAGAAAGAAAATGAAAAATGTCCAGTGAGAAGCCAGAGAAAGAGAAAGACAGGACCCTGTGACAGCCTAGAAAGTTCTCTCATCTTTTCTTCTTAGAAATGCCTCCAAGGTATCCACCTGACCAAGAGGACAGAGTTTGTCCTGAGATGTCCTAGCCTGGGGATAGCCTGTGTTCTCAAGCTATGGACAACCAGGTCGCACACGATCCCAAAGAGCCCCTACCCGATTTACCAGAGAGCCTCCTCTCGGTTACAGGGAGCCCCCTCTCTGTTATTCGGCATCCTTTGGATCCACGACCAACTTGCAGAGGGACTTGTGGGCAATTAGGTTCCCTTTTGTGTGCGAATCACACAAAACACAGCTGACTAGGCGGGTGAGCCACCCCACTGCTCACTCCGAACACCACTAAAAAGCTTCATTCCTTTTCATGCACAGCCTGAACATTGCAGACAAAGCCTCAGCTCCCAGCCTGGCTCAGCACCCCAGGAAATGAGGCCTGACTGAAACAGCAGGACCCAGGAGCTGGAGATGTTAGAGAGGCAGAGCGCTGGCCCACACTCTCTCAAGACTCTAGGTTTATTCCCCAGGGGGCAAGAGAGAGGGGGAATCTGGGTCCAACAGTCTGGCCCTGATCTAGGGCCTTCCATAGCAAAGAGAGCAGACCAGCCTTTGAAAGCCAAGAGGAAGGGATGACAGAGAACTGATAAGAAATTAAGTTTGTCTTGGGCAAATAAGGATCCAATCCTGCAAGTACAGGGACGGAGGAGTCTGACCTGAGGGCTGCTGTATAAGCTCTGGACTATATTTCTAATTTTGGGGTGCCTATTCCCTCCCCTTAGTCAGCTCACCCTCCCAATACTTTCAAACCTCACCTCCCTCCCACCAGCCAGAATGTTTCCTCAGTTTACCCTTTTCCTGGCCTCAAAGCATCCCACACCTGACTTCTTCTTCACTTTTACCTTTTGGTTAGTTTGTATTTAAGACAGAGCTGGCCTGGAACTCCCAGCACCCAGCAACCAGCCTGTCGGTGTCCTGATTCCTGAGTCCTCAGGTGTGTGCTACCACAGCTCCAGGCATTTCTGTCTGGTTTTTGTCGGGTGAGCGAGTAATCAAGGTTTATCCTAGAAAGCAAAACTCAGTCCGCCCACCAGAAGGAAGGGACTGCCAGGCCTAGGGGCAACAAATTTGCTGAGGGGACTTCAGCCTCACCTCTCTGGTAGTGCTTTAGGAGGCTGAGATAGAATAAAAACCCAGCAGACACAAGCCCTGGGGATGTAAACACAAAAACAAATTTTTAAGAAGACTCTAACAGGGTGGGGAAGGCAGACTTGTGACCAAGTCCTTGGGAGGCAAAGACAGGAGGACAGAAAATTCAAACTCGCTCTCAAAAAAAAAAAAAAAGCAAAGCAAAACAAACAAAACAATAACAACAACAAAAAAGCAAGTCTGTAGACTGGCAATAAGGATTGTGGCTCAGTGGCTCAGTAGCAAAATATTTGTGAGGTATACAAGAGGCTCCAGGTTCAATCCCCAGCAAAATAATTTTTTTTAAAAAAAAAATATATACATTGAGAGTTGAGCAGTGGTGGTGTGTGTCTTTAATCCCAGTACTCCAGAGGCAGAGACTGGCGGATCTCTGTGAATTTGAGGCCAGCCTGGTCTACAGAGTTCCAGGATAGCTAGGGCTGTGTAAAGAGACCTTCCCTGGAAAAAGCAAATGTGTATACACACACGCACACACATACACACATATGCGCACCCACACAAGCGCACACACAAGTGCACTTGCCATCTGTCTTCTTTACTTTGCCTTCCTCCAGCATCTTCTTCCACCCTGGCTTTTGTTTGTCCCCACTCCGCAATGACTTACTTTCTGTTCTTCCCTGGAAGGGCTAATCGAGGCCTCTCCAGCACTCTTCAGGCTAGTCAACCTTGGCTGTCTGCTAAAAAGACTTAACCTCTCGCGGCTTCCTCTACACTCCCACCCCTTCCCAAGTGACTCCCAAAGTGGCATCCCCAGTCCGCAGCTGGCAGGTTGCCAGGTCCCACTCTTCATCCCAACCTCCCCAGCTGGCATCCCTGCTAGCCCAACTTTCAGTCGGGATGCACGACCTAAGTTACGGGTAGAAGCTGGTGGGAAGGATGGGTGAGCGAGAGGATACTGACAGTCTGCTTTATTCACCTGTTTGTTTTCACAGTGCTGGGAACAGAACCCAGGATCAGGTGCATGTTAGGTAAGCACTGCACTGAACTACTTCGCTAGAGACTTTCACACTGGCTAAAACCATCAGCAATGTGTATCAGAGTAAGGAAAGGAGATAAAGGCAATGGGATCACCGGGTCTAAAGCAGCAGCTTCTCAATCTGTGGGTCACGTGTATCAGAGGAGAGCTAGAGAGACAGTTCAGTGGGGTTCAGTGGGTCAGAGTGCTCGCCGCTCTTGCAGAGGACCTCAGTTTGCTTCCTAGCATTCATGTCAAGGGGATGCTCACAACGACCTGTAATTCCAGTCCTAGGATATTCAGTGCTTTCTTCTGGCCTCCAAGGCCTTGTGGTGCATATAGACATATATTCAAGGTGCAGGCACACACGCACGCATACACACACACACACACACACACACACACACACACACACCACTCTTAAAACTTTTAAAAAGACCCAGACTCCGATCCTTTCTCTTCCCCTAAGACTCCCTGGAAGGTTTCACAGGGAGAACCTGTTCTGAAAGGCTTGGCACCCTCCAAGGTATGCGTTATTCACTGGCTTCCCCTGTCATTCCCCCCCCCCAAGAAACTGTCACAAGTCCGCCAAACCATCTGTTCAAATGACAAACAATCTAGCAAGAACTGAAGTCCCAGAAAGAGGCGGCAACTTTCTGGAGGCTGTAAAGTAATTCTGTGGGGGTGGCAGTCAGGCCCTAGGGCCTTACGTTGGACATCTTGCGATTCCCAGGCCAAGCAAGCTCCTACAACGCTGGCCTGTGATCCTCTGGCCCAAATGCCATACATAATTAGAAGTTATAATCCTGTAATTCCATGATGACATCTTTCAACTTAAATATACTTTAAAACTTTTTTAAATGCCAAAAGCAACTTTAAAAAAAAAAACTTCCCACTGTCCCCACCTGTCTCCATATTCCCCTCTCTGTTCAACTACTTCAATCGTGAGCAAAAACTCCAAGTCGGCAGTGTCCCGCGGGAGAAGGAAGCTGCCAAGCCCATTTATGAAGTGGCGAAGTGGCGCTGAACAATTAAGAATTGATTGCTCTGTGGGAAGCAGTTTCACTTCCCTATTCATGGTTACTGGCTGTGCCTTCGATCGTATCTGTTAGAAAAATATCCACGACAATCTCTCAACCCACCAGGTGAACCTTGGCCAAACTCCAAAGGCTATTTTTAGACTCACTAGGGACCTGAAAGGAAGGTGAGAAGCCTGTCACTGTGATTCGAACCTCCAAAGTGTTTTCGTAAGCCAGTTCCTGCAGCTGTTGGGCATGCCAGCTCCAGTGTGGGCGACTGCTGGGGTCGCTTTTGAGGAACTGAGCTCCAGGGCGAAAGGCAGTCGGGTAAGTTGCCGAGGAGCGTCGGGACGTGCCAAGCGCGGTCTCTCGGACAACCAAATACAGATAAATCCGCTTTGAAGAAGGGGTAAGACTGCCATTCTAGGGGCCTCTTGGACGACGCAGGACAAACGAGGGAGGTGCGCTCGAGGTCCCCTCGCAACAGCCACCCTCCCCTTACCTACTAAGAAGTCGAAGGAAAAGAACGTTGAAAGCATTTGGGAAGCAAAGATCAAAACTCTCAGTACGCACTAAGTACTCTGGTGGAAGCTGGGCTACGGTCGGTCGCAGTGTTGAGTGACCGAGCTCGCCAGCGTGGCCAGGGGCTGGTCCTTACCCCCACGGGCGCGGGAAGGCTGGCAGGGCCACCCGAATCACCTCTCCAGGCTCCTACCTGCGCGGGGCTCGCCCGTGCACCTGTGCGCCGGAGCCCGGCTGCCATCTGCTCCGGGCGCCCAGCCTCACGCAGTCCCTTTCGTCCTCCCTTCCCGCATCAGCCCCGCGTGTCCCCTCCCGACCCCTCCCCCTCCGGGCCAGGCCGACCCCTGCCGCAAGCCCCATCAGAGCGCTCCACAGTTTGAGCGGACAGAGAGGGTCTGAGAGCTCGCCACCCACCTTCCGAAAGTAGTCATCGTTCTCTTTCTCCAGCGGCTGGGGAGCCGCGGGTAGCAGTGCGTCGGTCATGCTGGCGGCGCGGGAGCCGAGGGTGAACTGAGGTGCAGTGGCCACCAAGGGCCCCAGAAGGCGCCGGGACCCGCCCCCGCCACTGTCCCGTTCCCGCCCCGCCCCGCCCCTCTCGACGAGCGGCTTCAGTGCCGCCCCTCCCGAGTCCCAGAGCGCCAGATATCTGGAGCCCCGCCCCTCCCAGAAAGGCAGAGTCGTAGGCGGATCCCGAGCCTGGAACTCTGCTCTACCCGGCTTCCCTGAAAGTGAGCCACACCCCCTAATCTTTGGAGCCACGCCCCATCTCATCTAGGCCCAGCCTCCTCCTACGGGAGACCTATACCTCTCTCTGGAGCCACGCCCCACTTACCTCAGGCCCCGCCCACAGCACACGAGCCCCTCCTCCAGCCCCGCCCGAGGACGTAGTCCTGAAGTCTCCGCCCTCATTTGCATAGGCCACTGCCCTTTCCGCGCCTGTGTTCAGACTCTGAGTCTGGAGCGTAGCATACCGCTTGCCTGCTGAGTCTACGGTCTTACTCTGAGCTTGGTTAATAGCTCTCCCTTGTGAGCGCCAAGGTGGTGCAGCCGATTGGATAGGGGTTTCAACGACCGCAGTGAAATCCAAACTGGGATTCACCCTTTTCTCGGAACCCTTGGGAGGAGTAGCTGTAGAGAGTGTGCGAGGGCAATTCACGCTTGTTTTCCCACCCAAGGACTTGTACACGCGGGGAGGATTCAGGACCAGTTCCATCTCCGCTCGGGAGCTCTTGGCGCTGGCCAAGGGAAGTCAGGAAAGCTTCTTGCAGGAGGAAAGGTCACCGACTGCTTTGGCTGGTTTTAGGTATGGTGGGTGGATGGCAGCAGTCCCCGGGAGAGGGGGCCACCTACTGAGCTGGAGGGGCTTTGTGCCCGAAAACTCTGAGGATGTTTTTAATGATCTTAGAGAAAATAAACCAGGGTTTCTGAATCAGATGTGTGATACAAGAGTATCAGGGGTCCCCTAAGCTCGGGCTTCGCGCTACCTCTTAACGGAGAGTAAACAGACTCTACGGTCGGATATTGGTGCCACAGGAGGCGATGATCTAGCTGCGGGAGCCTAGAGTCCCCAAACGGTGGAGCCCTGCTCCTCCTCGCATGGCCTCCCCTCTTCCCCCATTACCATCACCAAGGGACACCTTTGTCTGCTGCTTCTGTCTTTGGCGGTCCGTAGGTCGTAATGTAAATCTCAGGTAAAGTCAATCAGCTTTCAAAACTAACCAACCGGACTGGAAAGATGGCTCAGCGGATAAGGTTGCTTGCCGCCGGTCCTGACAACCTGAGTTTTATCCCGGAGACCCATAGGATAGAAGGGGAGAGAACCAACTTCCACACTCTGATCCCCCCCACACGTGCGCTGTGGCACGTACATGCTCCCCTCCCCCAATGCACACAAAATAAATAAATGTAAAAAAAAAATTTTTAAGTGTATCGGGGGTGTTTCGAGAGTTTTAAAATGAGTGCTTACTTAAACAATGACAACAGCTTAGCAAATGTTATCATTTTAAATCCATCTGGTCATGAGAAAAGGGCTACTTCAGTTTAAGAAAGATCCTGTCGCCAGCCTGGTCTACTGAGTTAGTTTCAGGACAGGCTCCAAAGCTACAGAAAATCCCTGTTTCGAAAAAGAAAAAGAAAAGAAAGAAAGAAAGACAGAAAGAAAGAAAGACCCTGTGATCTCAATGCCTTTCAGGAAGCTGAAACAGCAGTATTGTTGGGCTCAAAGCTAACCTAATATCTTAGTTTGCTTTACATTACTGTGATAAACAAGTCTGACCCAAAGAACCTGGGGGAGGAAAGGGTTTGTTTGATGTAGACCTTATGTAGACTTTATGTAGACATTATGTAGACCTTATGCATCAATGCATCACTGAGCAAAACCAATTCAGGAACTCAAGGCAGAAACCCCAAGGCAGGACATGAAAAAGAGACAATGAAGAACACTGCTTACTGGCTTGCTCCCCATGGCTTGCACAGCTTGCTTTTTCTTTCTTAAATTATTATTACTTTATGTGTCTGGTAGTTGTATTAGTTAGGGTTTCTGTTGCTGTGAAGAGACACCATGACCACAGCAATTCTTATAAAGGAGAACATTTCATTGAGATTGGCTTACTGTTGGGGGTTTTAGTCCATTATCTTGGCAGGAAGTATGGCAGCATGCAGGCAGACGTGCAGAAAGGTGCTGGAGAGGTAGCTGAGAGTTCTGGATCTGGATCTGCAGGCAACAGGAAGTGACAGTGACACACAAGACAGGCTTGAGTTTCTGAGACCTCAAAGTCCACCCCCTAGTGACACACCTTCTCCAACAAAGCCACCCCTACTCTGACAAAGCCACATCTCCGAATAGTGCCACTCTCTGTGAGTCTATGGGGCCCATTTTTATTCAAAGCACCACAGCTATTTTGCCTACGTGTTTGTTTGTGCACTATTAAAATGTGCATGCCTGGTACCCATGGAGGACCTATAAGGGTGCCCGATCCCCTGGAACTGGAGTTACAGATGGTTTGAGCCTACATGTGGTTTCTAGGAATTGAACCCAGGTTCAATCTGAAGTGCAGTCAGTTGAGATTCCCTCCTCCAGGATGACTCTAGCTAGTATCAGGCGGACAAAATATTAACCCACCACACTTGGGCTCGGTGGAAAAACACTGTCTCCATATTCCAAGGAAGAAAGAAAAGAAAAGAAAAGCAAGAAAGAAACCTACAGAGTCCTAAGCAGCTGTACTCTGGGCAAGTGTTTTGGAAACAGCTAATTTAAAAAAAAAAATTCTCCACGTTAGAAAGATAGTTCAACAATTAAGAGCTCTGCTGTGCTTCCAAGGGTCCTGAGTTCAATCCCGCACCCACATGGTGGCTCACAGTCATCTGTAGTGGGATCTGATGCTGTCTTCTGGCATGTAGGTGTACATGCAGATAGATTGCCTGTATGTGTGCCTGTGCACCATGTCTGTGGAGGCCACAAGAGGATGTTGGTTCCCCAAAAACTGGAGTTACAGACAGTTGTGAGCTGCCATTTGGGTACTGGGAATTGAACTCAGGACCTCTAAAAGAGTAGCCAGTACTCTTAAACCACTGAGCCATCGCTCCAACCTCTCCTTTATAATCTTTATTTTTTTTTTAAAAAAGTGTTTAGATGCCAGACAATGGTGGCACATGCATTTAATCCCAGCACTCAAGAGGTATAGGCAGGTGGATTTCTGTGAGTTCGAGGCCAGCCTGCTCTGTAGACTGAGTACCAGAACAGTTAGGGCTGTTGCACAGAGAAACCCTTTCTCAAAACAAAACAAAACAAACAAGCTATATATACACCCCACATTTCTTGAGCCACGTTCTCATTCTATTGTTCATGCTGTTGTGAAACTCACTGTGTGAGATTTTGAACCCTTCTGTCTCAGCCCTCCAAGTGCTGGAATTATAGTCGTGAGCCACCACAGCTGACTCAACCTTTATTTTTAAAGGCAACTATGTCATCACCCTAAGAGAAGATCCAACTGTACTTTGCCCTATAGAAAGAGACTTGTAAAAAGCAAATACAATAAAAACCAAGGTCGATTATTTAATCTAGTCTGACATCATTGCCTTTTTCCAGCTGCCACCTTTGTTAAGGAAGAAAAGTAATAGGGATGTAGCTCAGTGGTTGAGTGCTTGCCTAGCATGTATGAGGTGCTGTGTACAACACCTAGTATAATACAGACAGAAAAGAAAAAGAAAGCCGGGCGATGGTGGCGCAAGCCTTTAATCCCAGCACTCGGGAGGCAGAGGCAGGCGGATCTCTGTGAGTTCGAGACCAGCCTGGTCTACAGAGCTAGTTCCAGGACAGGCTCCAAAGCCACAGAGAAACCTTGTCTCGAAAAACCAAAAAAAAGAAAAGAAAAAGAAAAGAAAAAGAAAAGGAAGCATGTCATGAAAGACATACCAGCTGACCTAAAGCTCCCTTCTATGGGTCTTCAGAGGTCCAGTGGGCATCCATCTCCAGGATACATGAGCCATTTGAACTTTAATCCTTAGGTGTACCCAACATCAGGTACCTTTCAGACAGCCTCGTCTCCTTCTACTATAACTCTGACCTCATTGTGACCAGGAAATGAGACCTGTTACTGCTGAAACTAAAAACTGGCATTGAACTGTGTATAGCGGCACAGGTCTGTAACGGCCCCCACCAGGGGGACTGAAGCAAGAGTATCAAGAGTTCAAATCCCCACTTGGGAAGTAGAAACAGGAGGATGAGAAGGTTGAGGTAAGGGTGGAGAGATGGCTCAGTTCACAAAGAGAATGCTGTGCAAACACAAAGGCATGTTTTATAGCTCTAAAACCCACGTTATAAAAACGCTGAGAATGGTGGCATAGACTTGTAATCTCAGCACTGGGGAGACAGACACAGGATATCCCTAGGGCTCACTGGCTACCTAGCTTAGCCTCGGGACCTAATGAGAGACCCTGTCTCAAAAACCTTGTGGCAGAGGGCTTACCCAATGTGCAGGAGGCCCTGTGTTTCATTCCCAGTCCCACATAAAACAGGGCAGGGCAGTACAACACCTGAAATCTCTTTTTTAAACATTTTTTTGTTTCATTTTCTGGTTTTTGTTTGTTTTTCTTTTTGTGTTCTGAGACAAGGTTTCTTAGTAGCTTTTGGAACTAGCTCTGTAGATCAGACTGGCCATAAACTCACAGAGATCCACCTGCCTCTGCCTCCTGAGTGCCGGGACTAAAGGTGTGCCCCACCACTACCTGGCAGTGTGTTTTGGGATTTAAAAAAAATTATTTAACTTTATTTTATATGCATTGGTATGTCAGATCCTCTGGAACTGGAGTTACAGACAGTTGTGAGCTGCCATGTGGGTACTGGGAATTGGACTCAGGACTTCTGGAAGAGCAGCCTGTGCTCTTAACTGCTGAGCTGTCTTTCCAGCCAGCCCCTGTACCTGAAATCTTGGAGCGGAATTGGAAGCAGAGGATAAGTTCAAGGACATCCTTGGGTATACAGCGAGTTCAAGACCAATCCAGGCTTCATGAGACCCTCTCACAAAAACAAAACAAAACAAAAATTTACAGAGTGGGTAGTCTTCCTAAAGAACATGTATAAGCTTAGCCTCAGGCCTACACACACACACACACACACACACACTTGTTCATATTCCACACACATACATATGCTCTCACAAAAAAGAAACAAAAGAACATTCCTAATTGTACTATTTGAGAGAGAAGTCATCTAGTTCCCTAACAAGAAATTACCTAGCAGCCCGTCCACTTGTAGAACAGATGGGTGGGGCACAGCAGGGTCACAAAATGGAAAGTCACAAACAATAAAATGAACATCCTGCTTTTACCTACAGAATCACAAGGGATCTCATACCGGTGTTGCTGAGCAGAGGAAGCCAGACATAAAATACTATATGAGGGCCAGCAATGTGGTTCAGCCGGTTAAAGGTGCTTGTCACCAAAGCCTGGCAACCAGAGGTCAATTCCTAGAACCTACATGGAAGTGCAAGGAGAGAACCGACTCCATGAAGTTGTTCAGATGTGGCAAGCCCACCCCAAAAAAACAAACCAATGTTTACAATCTGAACACAGATCTACTGTATGATGCGGCAACTCCACTCCTGAGTACAGAAGCAGAGGAAATGAAGAGGGTGTCAGGAACACTTGTCTCCTGTGTTGTCACATTGCAGCACTGTTCACACTGGGCGTGAACTGGAAGCCATGGGCATGTTCATCCACAGATTCAAGGATAAAAAGAAAATACGGTACAGAAACAGACGCTATCCAGACGCGGAAGAAGAGTGAAATCCCTCCAGCCATGCTGGCACAGGCCTTTGATCCTAGCCCTCTGGATGAAGAGGCAGTCAGATCTCTGTGAGGTTGAGGCCAGCCTGGTTTACGTAGTGAGGTCCAGGCTAGCCAGGGACATAGATGTATGTATCAGTCACTTTCTGTTGCTGTGATAAAACACCATGCCACCAAGGCAACCAACAGAAAAAGAAATTTATTGGGACTTAGAACTCCAGAGGGATAGGAATCCACGCTGATAGTCCAGAGCTAAGAACTTACACCTTTTACACTCTTTTATTTTATGTGGGTGGATGTTTTGCCTGCCTGCCTGCCTGCATGTCTGTTTACTGCAGGTATGTATATGTCCAGTCCTAAGAGCCTTCATGATTTTTCTGTTTTGTTTTTTGAGACAGAGTTTCTCTGTATAGTTCCGACTGTCCTGGAACTTGCTCTATGAACTAGGTTGGCCTCAGCGATCCTCTGGCCACTGCCTCTTGAGTGCTGACATTAGAGGTGTAAAACACCACACTTGGCTAAGAGCTTGAACTGAAAACAGGAAGCAGAGAGAACAAACTGGGAATTGCACATAGCTTTGAAACCTGAAAGTGATATACTTTCCCTAGCAAGGCCACCTCTAGTGAACCTCCCTCAAACAGTACCACCAACTGGGCACCAAGTATTCAAACATCTGCGCCTATGGGGAATATTCTCATTCAAACCACATAGAAGACTGAAAACCTACTGAGCAGTTAGGAAGTGGAGGCAGGAGGGTCAGGCGTTCAAGGGCCTCCTCAGCTACATAGTGAGTTCAAGGACAGCCTGGGCTATATGAGGCTTTATCTCAAAGATAGATAGATAGATAGATAGATAGATAGATAGATAGATAGATAGATAGATAGATAGATGAATAAAAGATCCTCTCAATTTCAACAGTGTGGATGAACCAGAGAGCATTCATTATGTTGAATAAAACAAGACAAATATATGTTGTAGGAGCTGCTTGTTTGTTTTCAGCTGCTCAGCCTTGAAATAATCACACAGAAACTGTATTAATTAAATCACTGCTTGGCCTATTAGCTCTAGCTTCTTATTAGCTATTACATCTTAATTTAACCCATTTGTATTAATCTGTGTATTGCCACGTGGCTGTGGCTTACCTGCAAGGTTCCATCTGGTGTCTGTCTTTGGCAGGGCAATATGACTTCTCCTGACTTCACCTTCTTTCTCCCAGAATTCAGTTTCGTTTTCCCTGCCTATCTCTGTTCTGCACTGCTATAGGCCCAAAGCAGTTTCTTTATTAATCAGTGATAATCACAGTATGCAAAGGGGGATCCCACATCAGATATAGAAAAACAAGTACCACAAGATCTACTGATATGCAAAATCCTAACAAATGATTTCATCAAAGAAGAAGAAGGAAGAGTAGTTCCTACAGGTTAGGGAGGGAAGAGATCAGAAGAGAGGATGGGGAAAGGCTGGTCCAGGGGCACTAAGGAACACTTAACTAGGAGCAAGAAGTTCTGCTGTGTTATTGCACAGTAGGACCCTACAGATAACAATATACTTTACATTCCAAAAACAAGGGGGAAAAGGAGCTTGTAAGTTTTCATCTTAAAGGAATGATAAATAGAGTGTAGTAGCACATGCCTTTGATGAAAAGCCTGGAGTAGTGGAGGCAGTAGAACCAAAAGTTTAAAGTCAAGGCCTGGAAAGATGGCTTAGGAGTTAAGACATTGGCTGCTCTGCCATAGGACACAGGTTTGATTCCCAACACCTACATGGTATTTCATAACTATCCTTAATTCTAGTTCCATGTCGTATTCTGGCTGCACAGATATTAGGCATACACACACGGTGCACACATATACATACAGGTAAAATACATTAAACTGCCCCCCCAACACACACAAAAAGCCAGGTGGTGACGCAAACCTCTAATCCTAGCACTGGGGAGGCAGAGGAAGGTGGATCTCCATCAGTTCGAAGCCAGCCTGGTCTACACTGTCAATTCCAAGACAGCCAGAGCTGTTACACAGAGAAATACTGTCTTAAACAACAGCAGCAACAACAAAAACAAAAGGTTCAAAGTCTAACAGGGCTTCTTAGGAAGTTCTAAACTTGCCTGATCTATGTAAGACCCTGTTTCAAAAACTAATCTAAACAAACAACAAAGGATAAACATTTGAGAAGATAGATATATCTGCACTGGTTTACACATTATACAATGTAATGGGTAGAACTCCTGAATTTACGGAGAATACTAGATATATTTGTGAGTAAACCAAAGACACAGAAAATGCAATGTATACTCATGTATCATTACAGAATGGGGTGGGGTAGGAGCTGAAAAGATGGTTCAGCAGTTAAGAGTGCTTATTGCTCTTCCAGAAGACACACATGTGGTACTACACAAACTCACAAAGGCATACACACAAATAAATAAATAAGCCCTTTAAAATTACATGATACACATTAGGTTGTATTTTTTGTTTTGTTTTGTTTTGTTTTGTTTTGTTTTTCAAGACAGTATTTTTCTGTGTAGCCCTGACTGTCCTGGAACTTGTTCTGTAGACCAGGCTGGCCTTGAACTCACAGAGATCAGGGTGCCTCTGCCTTCCAAGTGATGGGATTAAAGGTGTGCACCACCACCATCCACCCAACCTGTTTATGTTCTTATTCCTTTCTTTCTTTCTTTCTTTCTTTCTTTCTTTCTTTCTTTCTTTCCTTCTTTCTTTCTTCCTTCCTTCCTTTCTTTCCTTCTTCCTTCCTTTCTTTCTTTTTTCTTTCTCTCTCTCTCTCTTTCTATCTTGGTTTTTGGTTTTTTGAGACGGGGTTTCTCTTTGTAACCCTGGTGGTTCCAAAACTCAATCTGTAGACAAGGCTGGTCTCAAACTCAGAGATCCACCTGCCTCTGCCTCCCGAGTGCTGGGATTAAGTCGCATGTCACTATTACCTGGTTATGTATCAGTTTAAAAAAGAAATATTTATTTACTTGATTGATTATGTGTGTGTTTAACATTTATTTATCCTTGTTTTATATGTATGAGTGTTTGTCTGCTTATATGTCACTGCACCATTAGGTGTCTGGTGCCTAGGGAATCCAAAAGGGGTTATTGAAGTCTCTGAAACTAGAGACAGCTGTAAGCCACCATGTGGGTG
>NW_004949130.1:3002137-3009382 GCF_000317375.1 Microtus ochrogaster
AGAGAGCTAATAATAACACTGACTACTTACATTTCGTAGGAGGGAGTCTGACAGTAAAAAACAACTAAATAGATTTGGTTAAGAGCATTTGCTGTGCTTGTAGAAGACCTCGGTTCTGTTCCCAGCACTCACTGCTACCTATAACTTCAGCTCCAGGGGATCAGACACTGTCTACCTGCTTCCATGGCACACATGTGGTGCACATACACACAAGCAGGGAAACGCTCATATACATAACATAAAAACAATCCATCCTTTAAAAAGAAAAATAATGACACAATTAAATTATATAATATGTTAGAAGGTAAGAAATACTGAGAAAACAGGAGTAGGGGCTGAGAATATAGAGATTGCTTTGCATTTTATTCAGGGAGGATAGACCTCGTGCGCTCCGGGAGAGCGCTGGACGGCTCACATACCTCCCTTCTCCATCCTCGGTAGAGAATACTGTCTTTTCGATAGTGTTAAAGAAGGCTTCTCAGACAGAGTTACCTTTCTAAGAACAGACCTGAAGGAGCTGAGGTAGTGAGCCGTGATATGGAGGAAGAGCTCGCCGAGAGAACCGGAAGTGAGCTGGGTGTGCTCCAGGGGTTGTCCTCGTGGTTGAAAGGAGTTGGACGGCCTGTGAGTGGAGGGGGAAAGGGAGGAATCTTTCAGCAACATCTCCTTTTCTTCTTCCTTCCTATTTATTTGATTACTTATGACAGTGTTTGATTATGTAGTCTAGGCTGACATCCGGCTCTCTCTCCATGCCTGGTGTCTCATCGTTGGCCAAACAGCTGCAAGCATGGGTTCTGATAGTCTCAGAGTCAGTGAATTCTTGCAGAAGTCTAGAAGGAGACCTCGCTTTTACAAATATAAGGATGACAAGAATACTGTGCGTGTGTGTGTGTGTATGTGTGTGTGGCCCCATCCATTCATAGTATGCGTACTGCATACACTTCTGCCTGTTGTGTTCTTTCTCATCTCCAGTACAGAGGACCAGACAGCGGTGCCTGAGTGCACAGCTCTTTTCCGGAGGGTGGTTAGGATGGGTGGAAGATCAGGGTTGCCACTGATTGCTGGCTGCTGAGGAAGTGAAGGGGCCAGGGAGCTAGCTGAGGGACAGGTACATTCTGCCTCCTGACATTTGGGTGGCATCGAGCATCTTACTGCCTTGTTCTCCCAATACTCAGGCACATGACAGGGCCAGGATGGCTCTTATAGATAGCAATCGTAACTGAAACCCGAGTCTGCCTCGCATAGGACTAGACCCCGGAGGAGGTGGCATTTCCCTCACAAATGAACAATTGAACTTTAAGATGTGCTCAGGCGCACGGAGGCGAAAGTGGGAAGGCTTTTGGCCCATAGAAGCTTCCGTAGCGAGGGGGCGGAGCCCGGAAGGGAGCAGGATGGCGGCTCTGGACAGTGACAGCGAGGAGGACCTGGTCAGCTATGGGACGGGCCTGGAGCCTCTGGAGGAAGGTGAGGGTTCGATGGCAGGCACAGTCTGTGGGGCGCAGGCTGGGAGTCTAGCACGTGAGCCCAGCAACAGCTCGGCCTGGGCCTGGGCTTGCTCGCTGTGCGCACAGGAACCCGGTGGGGAGGTGTGTGCTCCGCACTCGCGTGCGGTGTTCTCGGGGGCCAGAGGAGGACGCGGAGGGGTGGGAGGTGCAAGAATGACTAAGCAACTTGGATATGATGGAGGGTGGTCAGGCAGACCCTTGCCGCGCGGGAGCACTTGCACCCTGACTTGAAAGCAAAAGAAACGGCCCTGGAAAGATCTGGGAAGAAACACTTGAGATAGGAAATTCCCAAAGTGGGAGCCCGCTTAGCAGTCTATGGACAGTCAGGACCGGTGTGGTTGACACTTGCAATAGTAAGGAGGTGTGTATGTGTGTGTATGTGTTCCTGAGGATGGAACCCATGGCCTCGTGCACGCTAGTCTTGCACTTTAAAACCGAGTTACACATGCAGCTCCAAGAATTAGACTCTTTTTTTTTTTTTTTTTTCCAGACAGGGTCTCCTGTAGCTCTCTCTACCTCAAACCCATTATATAGTGGAGACTGGCCTTGTACTCTTGACCCTTCTGTCTTTGCTTTCCACGTACTTGGTTTATAACTGTTTGCCATCACGTCCAGCTAGGAGTTTAGCACACACACACACACGCACACGCACACACACACACCACACATATTTGTGTTTTCGAGACAGGGTTTCTCTGTGGCTTTGGAGCCTGGAACTCGCTGGCCAGGCTGGCCTCGAACTCACAGAGATTCACCTGCCCCTGCCTCCTAAGTGCTGGGATTAAAGGCATGCGCCACCACCTCCTGGGAAGCATATTAAGGATAGGGAAAGACATTAGTGCAGTTTACACAAGTTACACAAGGAAAGATGTATTTTTTTTTCTATTTTGTTTGAGACAGGGTCTTGCTATCTGCACCTGGCTGAACTCACAAAGATCCTCCTGCCTCTGCCTCCCAATTAAGGGTGTGCATTACCCCTGCCTGGCAGTATGTATATTTTAACCTTGTTAGTTTCAATTTTGAGAATAGCCTGGTTTGGGATGTGCAGAATGAACCAGGAAATTAGCCAAGAAGCTCTGCAGATGGTAGTTGTGCGGCCTGGACAGCTGTTAAGTAGCCCTTTCTTTGGGGAGACTTGGAAACGGGGTCGACTGGAATTGCTGGTGAGGTATGGGGTGGAGGTGAGATAAATCAGGTTCTCTGGCATTTCTGGTCAGCTCCACTTAATGACTGGCCTTACCTACTTGGTGTCCACAACCACTGACGGACCTGCGGGGAAGACAGAGGGACCACAGTGGTGGTCCTGAGCCCAGAGGTTACCTGCAGACTTTTGTTGGTGAGATTTCTGCCACCGCCTTCCATACTGACCACATCCTGTTGGTTATCCTTCTGAGATATTTTCACTGAGACTTTTTCTTACTAATTGTTCTTTTTTGGCAGCTGTGGCTAGGCTATAAGACAGGGCCTTTCTATAGAGCCCAAGCTGGCCTTGGACTTGTTAAGTATTTAGAGCAGGCTGGCCTTGAACTCAGGACAGGACTCCTTTCTTAGCCTTTCCAGGACTGGGATTACAGATTTGCATATCACACAGTCCCGCCTATCTTAGACAGTTCTTCTGAGGCAGTCTCACGTAGCCTGGGCTAGCCCTGACTTGGTGAGTAGTTTGAGCTTTCCCCGCTACACCTCCCAAGTGCTGAGATTGTAGGCATGTGCTGCATGCCCGATTTATGTGGTGCTTGGGTGAAACACGGGCTTTTGTGCATGCTAGGGAAGCACTCTACATCCTACACCCCCAGCCCAAATAGTTCTATTTTTATAAGATTTATTTACTTATTATGTATATAGTGTTCTGTCTGCATGTATGCCCTGCACGCCAGAGGAGGGTGCCAGATCTCATTACAGATGGTTGTGAGCCACCATGTGGTTGCTGGGAACTGAACTCAGGACCTCTGGAAGAGCAGCCTTCTCCAGACCCAACAGTTTCAATCATTAGAAACGTTACGGGATTCTGGCTCTCCCCCTCCACTCTGCTGACCAAGGAGGAAAAAGGCTAGTCTCTGGACAAGTTCTTGTATGTTAGAAGGTTGCCCTTGAGTTTCCTGCGACATCTGTTTTACACCCACCACCCTCAGCTCTGTAATAAATGTCGTTTAAAGTCCCCTTGGCCCTAATTATAGAGTTCCCAAGCTGAGCAGGCTGTGGAGTTAACCAGGGTCATCATGCCTGTCTCTAATTCTAGACTGCTCAATACAACTAAGGTCACATTAGTTTTACTGGCAGGTACAACACCCTATGAACATAAAGAATCGGTTGATAAAGATCTTTGACTAGAGGCATTTCAGACTTAGTAAAGAAGAAGCTCCCAGGGTTTGCAAGCGCTAAAATATGGGATGTTGGATCTTATCCTGCACAAGTTCACAGAGAAGCCAGAGAGGAGAGAGATGGTTCCTGTGAAGGCTGCTTAGGCCGTAGCGATGGCAGAAGAGGGCAGGGGTCATGCACGCACAGCCTGAGCCATGTTGAACATCCATTCATATCATTTCTGCATTTCTTTGAGGTTTGCTGTTGAGCCATCAACTGTTTGACCTTGTCTTTTGTATTTCTCCCTAATTTTAAGTTGTGTTATTATTTCTGTGGGGCGGTATGCACATGTCAGAGTTTGGGTGCAGAGGTCAGGGGACAGCTTTGGGGAGTCAGTTCCTTCCTACTGTGTAGGTCCCCGAGAGTAAACTCAGGTTGTCAGCCTGGGTATCAGGTACCTTTGTACACTGAGGCTCCTTGCCAGACCCTCCGATTCTTCCTGTTTTTAACAGAAGTTAGAAATGAAAAACTGCTCCAACCATACTTTTGAGGTGTAAGGAAAGGACATTGAATTGTAGGCTTTTCTCTAGAAACATTCTTTTTTCTTTTCTTTTTTGGTTTTTTGAGGAAGGGTTTCTTTGTGTAGCTTTGGCTGTCCTGGAACTTGCTGTGTAGCCCAGGCTGGTCTCGAACTCACAGAGATCCACCTGCCTCTGCCTCTCAAGTGCTGGAATTAAAAGTATACATCACCACTGCTTGGCTAGAAACATTACTTTCTTTATTTTTTAAGCTTTATTTTATTATTTATGTATATGTGTGTCTGTGTGGGGAGGGGAATCTAGAAACATTTTTCTTACAAAAAGATTTATCTTATTATTTATGCATATGTGTATCTGTGTGTGTGGAGGGCTGCCAAAATAGGACATTGGATCTCTTGGAGCTTGATTTACAGGCAGTCGTGAGCTGCCAGATGTAGGTACTAGGATGCAAACTTTACATCCTTGAGAAGAGCAGCAAATGCTCTTAACTGGTGAGCCATCTCTCCAGCCTCTCTGGAAACACTCAGTAAGTCCTCAGTGTTCGAAACTTTAGAACTTTCTCCGCACGCCCACCCCTCTCCTTGCCTTCTGCCTTCCTTCCAGGGAACCCAAGGCCTTCCACACGCTGATCCCCCCCCTCTCCCACCAAGATCCCCCACGTTTCAGCCCCAATGCACTTTGAAGTTCCGGCTGCGCTTTACAGTCCACCTAGACCACTAATCACTCTTCCTCCCGCTTTGAAGCTGTGACAGGCCAGATGAACTCTGCTAGAGAACTGGCTCCTCTGACTTCATTAAACCCTAATTAAAGTCTCTGGTCCTAACAGCAGGGTTTATTGGCTAAGTATTAGCTACGGAGTTCAGTGACGTATCGGGAGGGAAGATGTCACCAGTACCTACCAACCTACTCTTCCTTAGACACTATCCCCTCATTCTATTTTTTTAAATATTTTTATTTATTATGTATACAATATTCTGTCTGTGTGTAAGCCTGCATGCCAGAAGAGGGCACCAGACCTCATTACAGATGGTTGTGAGCCACCATGTGGTTGCTGGGAATTGAACTCAGGACCTATGGAAGAGCAGGCAATGCTCTTAACCACTGAGCCATCTCTCCAGCCCCCTTTTTTTTCTTTTTTCTTTTTTTTTTTTTAAATATTTTTATATCCCCTCATTCTAGAATTCTCCTCTTCAACCCTCCTAGACGGATTCATGGATTCATTTTAGGGCATTTCTCCTTCTCCTCGGTGCTGTGACTATCACCCTTTAAAGTCACCTACCCTTCCCTCAGCACAGAGCACATCACAGGCCCCATGGCGCCCTGCTCAAGGACCTTGTACCGTCTGCCTTTTCTCTGGCTGCATCTCACCCTGTTCTAGTGCGACTGGACCGTCTCCTTATACCAGACATCTTGTTCTTGTTTTGTGTGTGTGTTTGTGGGGGGAGAATGCTGTGGATGAAATCAGGCCTTTATGCATGCTAAGCCTGAATTACTCTGTTAGGGCTCCTCTCTCCCCAAGTCCAGCACTGCCCTGTTAGACCTCCTGTCCGCTGATGGAAGCTAAGGTTTCTGTTGGAATTGTGTCTCTATCTGCAGCAAACAACATTTCGCTCATCCTGAGGGCCTTGACACTGTCAGACCCCTGCGCACAGGGCTGTTGGGTTCCGTGTTTAGCTTTTTCTACCAGAGTCGAGAACTGGGTTTCTTCCAGCTGTGAGGCTCTCGAAGAATAAGTAAGGAACAATGTGGGTGGTATGAGATCTGGCTCAGCTTTGTGCTGATTAACCGTGGACCTCGGGCAGTTCCTTAATCAGTACCCTTATCCAGGTATGATTAATGAAGCAACTTATCGGCTCCTGATAAGCGAGGAAGTCACTGTTATTAGTGGCCATGATTACAGTGTGGCTGACTAAAGTATCACCTCCTCTCTGGAGTTTTCCCATCACCCTGGTTGGAGCTGGCACCATGTCCCCAGGAGTTCTATGGGCCCTGGTTGGTCACACCAGTTGACTCTCATGACAACCTCCACGGGTCCCACTTAGCTGTCTGCAGATATTATCCTCCCTTCCAGGTTAAGAAGGCTGCATGAATTGCACCCTGTCCTGGCAGGAAGGCCTTCCTTCACCTGAGCTGCTGCTTGTTGTCCAGGTGGGGGAAGGGAGGCAGTCTGCCACAGATGCTGCTAAATATCCCCCAGCACTTGGGACATCTCCCCGCAGCAAAGACTCACGAAGAACAAACTGTCAGTAGTGCTGAGATTGGGAAATCTGACCGGGCCAGGAACCATGCCAGGGGCACACAAGGTGAGGAATGTGTGCGCTAATTTTTTAAGAAACGGAGAAATTTGTTGTTGGGATTATAACTCACTCGACAGAGCACTTTCCTGGCACGCTTGAAGCCCTGAGTTATCCCCAGCACCATATAAAGCCAGCCTGGTTCACGTCCTTCTGGAGGTAGAAGAGGGAGGGTCAGAAGTTCAAGGTCATCCTTCGCCACATTTTAGGGGTCATCCTGGGTACTTGAGACTCTGATTTTGTTTTTGTTGTTGTTTTGCTTTTTAAAGAAAACAAAACAAATGGGGAAAGTAGACTGGGCTGGCCTCGAACTCACTGAGATCCGTCTGCCTCCGCCTTCCTGAGTGCTGATTAAAGCGTGCACCACCACTGCCCAGCTTGTAGTTCAAATAAAGGCACCATAGCTAGTATTAACTGAGTCTTGCTATGGCAATGCATTATACATGATTTATTTGTTTATTGGTGCTGAGGATGGAGCCCAGGGCATCTTTCATCCTAGGCAAATGCTCCATCTCTGATCTGTTACCTGGTGATGTTTAATTCTTGTTGCTTCCACAAAAGGAGGGTTTCCATTATTACTCAACTCTTTTTTTTTTTTTTTTTTTT
>NW_004949130.1:3010457-3016308 GCF_000317375.1 Microtus ochrogaster
ACCACCACCACCAGGCTATACCTGGCTTTTTAATTAATTAATCTTAATTAATTAATAACTACTGGTTTGTTTGTTAAAAAGTAAGAACTGGCTAGGCCGTGGTAGGGCACGCCTTTTATCCCAGAATTTAAGAAGCAGAGGCAGATAGACTTCTGTGAGTTTGAGGACAGCCTGGTCTACGAGAAAGAGTTCTAAGACAGTCAGAGCTATTTTACTTAAGTCATGGATATACCAAGCCTTTGGCAATACTGCACTCATGATACAAATGCTAATAGCAAGACAGCAATAGCAATGCTAGCCAGCATTTTAAAAGTCCTTCCTGGGTGTCCTTCCTGCTGAGCCCCTCACAAGCAGTATCTAATTTCATACATGTCTTTGAAATAGTTACCAGTTTCTGTGACATTCTCTAGCACAGAGTGCTCTGTCTTACTTCAGCAGTACGTGGATTACAGGCCTGCTCCTGTGCCCAAGTACTAGTGGCATTCACATTTTAAAGCTGGGCAGCTAAGGCATCGAGCGGTTTAGCTGACTGAAGTCCAGCACTCTTGGTGCTGGAGGAAGGGTGAAGCTAGCTTCTGAGAGTGTGGGACATTGTGACCATGCCCTTAACTGACCACAAACCTGCTTCCTGTTCCAAATATTTGTGGACTACAGGTACATGCCATCACAGCTGGATTCCTTTTACATTTTAAATAAATTCAGAACTTTGGAGTTATAGGCAGCAGTTTGTGTCATAACACCTAAAACTTGAAGTCTAAGGCACTTTTGCCCACATGGTAGAATGAGAAAATTGACATTTAAAAGTTGTCCTCTGCCAGGCATGGTGGTGTATACCTTTCATCCTTACATCCTTATGGGAGCGAGGCAGGCAGATCTCTGAGTTCAAGGCCAGCCTGGTCTACTGAGTTCCAAGACGACCAGGACTACACAGAGAAACCCTGTCTTGAAAAACAAAACAGCAAAAACAGAAAGTTGCCGTGACCTCCACACACACTCCATGGCCTGTGCACACACAAGCAGAATCATACTCCATGGCATATGTGACATGCAGGCACACATACTTCACAGCACACACACACTCCATGGCAAGTGTGCATCCATAGACACATCCACATCACAGCAAGTGTGCACACAGGCATACAGTCCATAGCATGTGTGCACACAGGCACACACACACACACACACACACACATCAATTTAAAAAGAGCACATTCATGACTAAGTGGAGATTTGCAGATGTGAAGGAAACTCCTAAGATTAGAGGGAAAGGGTAGGAACTGGAGAGAATGTTCTAGAGTCAGAGATGGTGTTCCAGAAAAGGCACAGAAGTGTTCCTTTTCAGGATCGGGGGTATATCTCCGTAAAATACATGCTTAGCATGCAGGAGGCCCTGGGCCCCAAACAGTGCTCCTACTGTCAAAAAGCTCTTTGTGTCATGTGCCGCTCCAGCATCTCACCCCCTCTGTGGCTCTCCACTCCATCTCTGCCTCCTCAGTGCTGGCTTATAGATGTCCACCTTGTCTGTTACACTGGCACTGGGCCCTGCACAGCAAACGCTACCCACTGAGCCATCTCTCCAGCCTGAATTTGGATTTTGTAATGAAATTTAGTAGGAGAAGCAGAACGTTTTTATCTTTGGTGTGCTGTGTGTGTACATGTTTATATGTGTGAGCACATGTGTTCCCTGGCATGAGTGTGGTGGACAGGATAACCTCAGGCGTAGGTCTTGGCCCTCCACCTTGTGAGACAGGCTTTCCTTGTTTGGGGCTCCTGTGCGCACCAGGCCGTGGACTTCCAGGGATCCTCCTGCATGCAGAGGAATGCTGGGATTGCACACATGGGACAGCACATCTGACTTTGTGTGGGTGCATTAGCCGCCCATCTGTTGCTGTGATGAACCATGACCCAAAACAACTTCTAGAAGGGCTTATTTGGGTTTAGGGTTCTAGAGAAAGGGTCCATAATGGCAGGGAGGCATGGAAGCAGACCGCTAAAGCCTGAAGCCGAGAGCCAACTCAACAGCAAGCACAGCTGGGGGAGTGAGCAGGAAGTGGGGGGAGATTATAAACTTTCAAAGCCTGCCCCCAGTGATGTCCATCCAGCGGGGGCACAAGGGCACACCACTGCTACCACTACCTCCACCACAACCTCCTCCTCTCCCCCACCCCATCCCAAAGACCAGGTTTCCTTGTTTAGCTCTGACTGTCCTAGATCTCACTCTGTAGACCAGGCTGGCACTGAACTCACAGAGATCCACCTGCCTCTGCCTCCCTTGTGCTGGATTAAAGGCATGCACCACTATGCTTGGCAAGGCCATACCTCTTAAAGATGCCAAAACCTTTACAAACACCGCTACCATCTAGGAACCAGATATTAAAATACATGAGCCTGTGGGGGACATTTCTCATTCCAACCACCACAGTGATTTCTGGGAATGCGACCTGAGCTGGGGTTCTCAGGCTTGTACGGCAGCCCCCTGCCCATAAGCCGTCTCCAGGCTGGGACATGCATCTTTTTTTTTAAAATTTAGATTTATTTATTTTATGAAGGTTTGCCTGTGTGTATGTATATATACTATGCATATACCTGGTGCCACGGAGGCCAGAAGAGGGCATTAAATAAATCCCCTGAAACTGGAATTACTGATGGTTAGGAGCTGCCATGTGGGTGCTGGGAATTGAACTTAGGTCCTATGCAAGAGCAGCCAGTGCTCTTCCCCTGAGCCATCTTCCCAGCTCTCAACTTGGACATTCTTGCTGCAACATATTTCTTAAGAGAATAGTTTATTTTATAGACTACAAGCTAATAAAGTCTAGAAAGAGCAACTTCATATAAATGGTAATACATGGAGTTATAAGTGAGCAGCAATTCATTATGTCTAAGAAGTGACATTTTTCCCTAAATTCTCTCTAACTTCAGTATAGCCTCCTCTCTTTTTTCATTATTTGTTTTCCAGGTGAAAGACCAAAGAAACCCGTTCCTCTTCAGGACCAGACTGTCAGGGATGAGAAAGGAAGGTATAAACGCTTTCACGGCGCCTTTAGTGGCGGCTTCTCCGCAGGATACTTCAATACTGTTGGCTCTAAAGAAGGTACGGTGCTACAGACGCCAGAGGACCACTCAGGCATGATTGCTAGGGCTCAAGGTTCCCACTCCGAGGTTTGCTTTGGGTAGCTCAGGCTGCCTCCCATGTTCTGGGTGACAGGCATGGCCTACCATGTCCAGATCCCCTCCTGGCTTTACAAAATAAAGTTGTTTAAGTATTCTGGTGCACACACCATAGAACACAGAAATGTTCTGTGAACATCTGGGGTGCTGTTGGAAGTGAAGAGCTTTCCTTCTACATTATGGAAAATGGGGAGATTCCAGCAGGTGATAAAACCAGATAGTGACTTCTGTTTCTTCTGACTTTGCCATAAGTGCCTTCAGGCAGACTCTCAGCTACTCACGGCTGCCTCTGACTCGGTGACTAAGGACTGGTGTCACAGGGATTTTGCAGATGAGGCAACCGGGGTCATAGAGGTTAAGGAGCCTCAGTAACATCAGAACTACCCAGGAACCACCTGCCACAGGACTGTAACACACAGGCTACTGCCTGCTCATAACCTGGAGAAAAAGAAATTAAAATGTCACACTAGATAGTCTAATCAATTATGTATTCTCCCCTCCCCTTCCCTTCCCTTTCCTTCCCTTCCTCCCTCTCTCTCTCTCTTTTGAGACAGGGTTTCACTATATCGAGCAGGTTAACCCAGATCTTGCTATGTAGACCAGGCTGGTCTTAAACTCACAGAGATCCACTTGCTCTGCCTCCTGAGTGCTGAGATTATAGGTGTTTTCCACCACCAAGTTAACTTGAATGATTTTTTTTTCCATTTATTTATTTTTTGATTTTTTGAGACAGGGTTCCTCTGTGTAGTCCTGGCTGTCCTGGAAAACCCTTTGTAGACCAGGCTGACCTCAAACTCACAGAGATCCACCTGTCTCTGCCTCCCAAGTGCTGGGATTAAAGGCCTGTGCCACCACCCAGTTAACTGAATGATTCCTTATTTAGGTACTGGGGATAGAACCCAGGACCTCGCTGCAGGGTAAAACAGGCATTCCATCCCTGAGCTGCATATCTAGTCCCCATACTGTCATGTAAGAGGAACACCACAAACTTGAGGCTAGTCTGGTCTACCGAGTGAGCTCCTGGCTAGCCAGACTCCATCTTAATAAACAAAAGCAAACAAACAGCCTACGAAATACTGTCTAGGATCGTAACGGTCAGAATTCCTTTCCTTCCAGGATGGACACCTTCTACCTTCGTGTCTTCAAGACAGAACAGGGCAGACAGGTCTGTTCTTGGACCTGAAGATTTTATGGATGAAGAGGTGGGTCAGGCAAGGACACGAGTGTCCTTGGTTGTGGCACCTTCCCTCTGCCCAGAAAGTGCAGCAGAAGCTTTCCTGCTCATCCTGAGGCTTTCGCTTGTAGATGTTTGCGGTGCAATGTCCTCTGCACCAGTGACTTCTCCATCACTCAAGTCGTGTCGTGCTGGGGGCAGCGGGAAAGTCTCCGAAGTCAGGAATGTCATATACTGGCAAATGTCCTTAAAATCTCCAGTTGCCCTTACAGCATCCATGGTGCTGAGCCTGTGGCTTTTCACAGTCACCCTGAAGCCTCCCATGGTTTATGGAACTGAGAGCTAGGGTAAATCAAACTCCTGTGACCTTAAAACCTAGGCATGGATTCAACCCTGAGCACAGTCAACTATGATAAAACAGTTAGCTGTACGCTACCAGGGGGAAAAGGAGGCCTTTCAAAACAGAACAACTGAGTCTTGCTATGTAGCTTAGGTTGGCTCTGAACTTGCAACCCTCCTCCTGCTTCAGCTTCCCCTGTAGGATCACAGACAATTGCTACCATATCTGACTTCTCTCTCTCATCTCTTGAAGTTTTTATTGTTTATTTAATGCATATAGGTGTTTTGTCTGCGTGTATGTATGCACATCAGTAGGTCATTGGATTACATGGGACTACAATTACAGTTACATATAGTAACTGTCAGTTACTATATGGGTGCTGGGATCAAACCCAGATCCTCTCGAAGAACAGCCAGTGCTCTGAACCATTGAATCTTCTCTCCAGTACCCAGAGTTCTCTCTCTCTCTCTCTCTCTCTCTCTCTCTCTCTTGCATATCTATAGTAAAGTAATCTCTTTAAAACTTTGTTGTTTTTGTTGTTGTTTTGTATGTGTGTGTGTTAGTACAAGTGCATTTGTTGCATGTGTGTAAATGAACTAATTCTGTTTTCTTTTCTTCTTTGGAGGATCTTAGTGAATTCGGGATAGCACCTAAAGCAATCGTTACCACAGATGATTTTGCTTCCAAAACCAAAGACAGAATACGGGAGAAAGCCAGGCAACTGGCAGCCACTGCTGCCCCTATTCCTGGAGCCACGCTGCTCGATGATCTCATCACACCGGCAAAGTGAGAAGAGTTTCATTCCGGGCGTCGGTGCTTTGCACACATGTGGTGATCTATCTCAGGGCTAGCTCAGCTACAGGTGCAGATGCTGTCTGCCTGGGAGTCTAAGTGAAGAAGGGGCTTCACACAGAATGTCTCCCGTGATCACTGCAGTACAATCTCCTAGAGCTCCAGCTACCAGCCAGCCGCTGGGTTCCTAGCTGGAAGGCTGTTAGGAGCTGGGGTGGCTTCCCTTCCCCACCTTCCTCACAGGCCTTGTGGGTTCAACCCTTCTTGTACCTTCCCGTCCTTCCCCATCTTCTCCCCTCCCCCTTTCTACTCTTACTCCCTCCCCACCTCCCATCCCCTCCTCTCCTTATCTTCCTTTCTCCTCACCCTCAGCTTGA
>NW_004949130.1:3017107-3017658 GCF_000317375.1 Microtus ochrogaster
GACAGGACAGGCAGAGGTGCTGGGTCAGGAGTCGCCTGTTACAGTGAAGTTCACTGTCAGTGTTTCCCTGTCCTGTCTAGACTGTCTGTGGGCTTTGAACTCCTAAGAAAAATGGGTTGGAAGGAAGGACAAGGAGTTGGCCCTCGGGTGAAGAGAAAGCCACGCCGACAGAAACCAGGTAAGCCTATTGGCTGTGGCCACTGGTACGGCGCTCATTTGGGTTTGTTTGTTTAGTTTTGTTTTGTGAGACAGGGTTGCAGTATGAAGTTCAGGCTGCCTGGAGCTCTCAGCCTCCTGAGTGCTAGTATTATAGCGATATGCCATGACATTTGACTACAGCATTTAATTTTCTTCTTGAGACAGGGTTTCTCTGTGTAACAGCCTTGGCTGTCTTGGAACTCACTATGTAGACCAGGCTGGTCTTAAACTCACAGAGATCCAATTGCTCTGCCTCCCGAGTGCTGAGATTATAGGTGTTTTCCACCACCAAGTTAACTTGAATGATTTTTTTTTCCATTTATTTATTTTTTGATTTTTTGAGACAGGGTTCC
>NW_004949130.1:3018007-3019260 GCF_000317375.1 Microtus ochrogaster
ATGGGTAACAAGTGCCCTCTCTCCATCTCTACACCACATTCCTAGAAATAGACTTGCTGAGTCAAGCGGCATGCACACAGTTTAAGGTTTTAGGTGTAACGCATAGTAACTTCTGGAAGGATTGTACAGTTCACACTGTCACCAGGAGTGTAAAAGTTTGCTTTCCAACCACACCTTACCTGAATCACAGTCATAGTTCAGCATCATTATTTCCTCCTCCTCCTTTTTATTTGATACTTTAGTGCTGGGGATGGAACCCAGGCCTTCACACATCCCAGGCAAGTACCACATTACTGCGCTACCCTACACTCCCAGCTTAACACGGTTTTCTGCTTTCCCTGTGCTCTGTCCCCAGCTGTGAGTGAACCCTCGGGAGACAGGAATAATTTCCTCTGGGTCCATGCAGCACACTCTTGGCTCACAGGTCGAGGTGGGCCTGTCATCTACCTGTGACCCTGAGGCCACAGCATCTTTACAAGCGCAGCTGTGTGTTTCTGCACTTGAGACAGTTTCGGTGACTTGTTTGTTTTAGTTGCTCATGACGAATGCCTTTGGGATCTCTTTCGTAGACCCTGGTGTTAAGATCTATGGCTGTGCGCTGCCGCCCGGAGGCTCTGAAGGGTCTGAGGTATGTTACAGTCGGTATGCTCTTGTATGATGCTGAGATCTTAGCGTCTCATGCAGGGAATGTAGCTCAGCAGTAGAACCTAGCATGTGCAAAGCCTGGCTTTGATCCCAGTCACTGAGAGAAAACATCTAAACAAACAAACAAAACCGTCAAGCATGCCGGTGCACACCAATAATCTAAGTCCTAGGTAGGCTGAACAGAAAGAAAGATCTAACCTGAGCTATATAGTGAAACCTTGCCTCAAAAACAGTGAGATGGCTCAGAGGGCAAAGGTGCTTGCTGCCAAGCTCACTGCCTGAGCTTGATCCCTGGGCTCTGTAAGGAGAACCAACTCCCACAAGCGGTTCTTTGACCTTCATGTGCATTCTATGGTATCCGTGCCTATGTGCACACATAATTTCTCTCAAATAAATAAGTAAATGTAACTAAATAATAAAATACAACAACAAATAATGATCCAGACACCCAAGAAAATAGATAAACAAATAAATAACAAGGTCATAAGCAATTTTGAAAATCTGTTAGATTCCTCTATCATGAAATATACATACCTTAAAGCTGTCATTACATGCCAGCGATACAGGCAGAACTTGCTAGCACCATAGATATCCCAACTCTTTTTTTT
>NW_004949130.1:3019360-3025959 GCF_000317375.1 Microtus ochrogaster
CATTACAGATGGTTGTGAGCCACCATGTGGTTGTTGGGAATTGAACTCAGGATCTTTGGAAGAGGAGGCAATGCTCTTAACCTCTGAGCCATCTCTCCAGCCCAATATCCCAACTCTTATTATTTATTGGTTGATTGATTGATTGATTGATTGATTGAGACAAGGTCTCACTGTGTAGCCCTAGCTGTCCTGGAACTCATTCTGTAGACCAGGCTGACCTTGAGCTCACAGAGACACGCCTGCCTCTGCTGGGATTAAAATTAAGCACCTCCATGCCTTGTTCTTACTTATTTCTTGTGGTGAGGTTTGAAACTTAACTTTGAGCTACACTCCTGCCCCTTGTTTTAGATTCTTTTCTTTAAAAAAACTTTTTTTATTTAGTGTATGTGTATACCTGCTAGTCTGTGTGTGTGCAGGTGCCGACCAGCATCAGAAGAAGGCATCAGATCCCCTGAGCTACAGGCAGTTGTGAACACGCCTGATGCAGGTGCTGGGCACTGAACTCTGGTCCTCTGCAAGAGCATGCATGCTCTTAACAGTCAGCCATCTCTCCAGCCCATTTAGGGTCTCACGATGGCGTTACTTTTGTCAGTATCATTTCTTCAGGGTTGGGATCTGATCATTCCTGGCCACAGAAACTTGAGTTTGGTGACTGTCCTGTTTGGAGTTAATCACTGCACTCTGAGGCCGTGACGCCCGTAGTGACTCACTGTAATTCCTCACACACGTGAACAGGATGAAGATGATGACTACCTGCCTGACAATGTGACTTTTGCTCCTAAAGACGTCATGCCTGTGGATTTTACCCCTAAAGATAATGTACACGGGCTGGCCTACAAGGGCCTGGACCCCCGCCAAGCACTGTTCGGAAGGCCAGGAGAACATCTGAATCTTTTTGGTGGAGCATCTGAGGGGACCAGCCATCTTCTTGAAGATGTCGGCCTGAGTAAAGGAAGAAAATTGGGAATTTCTGGCCAGGTAAAGGTTTCTGCATTGTACAACAGGAACACTGAGAACTAAATGCACTTCCCATCTTCAGTCATCCCCATAGTAGGCACTTTGTCCTCCCCTCCCCATTCCCCTCTCTCTCTGTACTTCTCTGTTTGTTTCTGTTTCAAGACTGGGGCCGGAACCCCGGGCCCTGTGTGCTCTAGACAGGAACTCTTTCACTAAGCCATATGCCCAGCCCCTTCTACTTCCTTGGAGGTCCTTCCTGGCCACCTGTGATGTTTATCTTCCCAGTTCTTCTTTTGCTTTTTTGTTTTGTAAAGTTTTATTTATTATATATACAGTGTTCTGCCTGCATCTATGCCTTGCACGCCAGAAAAGGGGTTGTGAGCCACCACGTGATTGCTGGGAATTGAACTGTGGAAGGGCAGTCAGTGCTCTTAACCTCTGAGCCATCCCTCCAGCCCCCACCATGCCATCCTAATTTTAATAATGGTGCCCTGTGCTGTGTTCCTGGTGGAAACCCATATTCCCAGCGGGAGGACTTTTTTCCCTCCGTGTGGGGCCAAGCAGAAAAGACCTTTCCAATGCTCTGCTTTAGTCTATTGCAATCTGGGGCCGCAAGATGACCCAGCAGACGAATAAAGCTGCTCAGTTCTGAGCCAGCCTCCTCTGCTGCTTCACGCCCCGAATCTCTTTGACTTGGAGGTTGTGTTACTTTTGCAAAGATAGGAGCTTTAACTTGCTCACCTTCTCAAATGGATTCACAGGTTCTCCCTTGAAAGGGAATGGGTCAGTGTGGTGGCACGTGCCTCTACTTTGTATACTTTGGAGGCAGAGGCAGGTGAATCTGTGTAGTCCAGGCCAGCCAGGGCTACATAGCGAGATCTTATCTCAAAAAGGGTTAGTTATTTTGTTTCACTGCCTTTTCTTCTTTGCATGCCTTCTTTATTCTTCCAGCAAAAAATGAGCTTGCTCAGGCTGTTCCCCACCATGTCTTCAGACCTTGACCATGCTGACCAGAGACAGACAGACGTGTTTGCCTTTCTCCTTTCAGAGCCCATTTCTGCCTATTCAGGGCTGTGTTGGTGTTCTTCACGTCTCTGCCCGTGCTTGTGCTAGTGGCTACTGCTATGGCTGGAGAATTGTGCCTGTGGCATTCACTTCTGGTCATTGCCTTCCCATAGACCCGAGGCTCCTCTAACCTGGGCTTTCTGCTCGCGTCTCTCTCAGTGGGTGTGGAAGTGCTTGTGTGGTCTCCAGAGTCCTGTCTCTCCTTAATGCAGTTTGGTCCTGCAGTGCAGACAGACCCTACAGCCTGCGAGCTCTGATTGAAACCTCGTGTTTTGTAGGCTTTTGGTGTAGGCGCCCTGGAAGAGGAAGATGATGACATCTACGCCATGGAAACTCTGTCCAAGTATGATACTGTGTTGAAGGATGAGGAGCCTGGAGATGGCCTCTATGGATGGACAGCTCCCAAGCAGTACAAAAGTCAGAAAGGTAATCCTGGCATCCGGACTGTAGGACCCATTGTCGGGCTCTCAAGACACGGGGGTGCAGGCTCTGGTACTGGACTTCTGGACTCTGGAGTAGAAGTTATCGAAGATATAGGATGTGGGGCCAGAGTGTTGGCTCGGTAGTTAGGGCACTGGCTGCTCTCGCAGAGAACCTGGATTTGGTTCCCAGCACCCACATAATGGCTCACAGCCACCTGAGAGTCCAGTTCCAGGGGGTCTCTTGGGAGGCACCAGGCACACTCATGGTATACATACATATATTTTGGCAAAACACCCACACACATCAATTAAAAATTAATAATTTAAAAATATGCAGGGTGAAAAACTTTGGAAGCTGGTATAGTGGCTTGCTCTTGTGATTCTAGCACTTGGAAAACTGAGGCAGGAGGATTGCTGAGTCTCACAGTGAAGTCTAGACCTACCTGGCCTGCAGTGTATAGGATATAAGAAAGAGTTGGGGTTTAAGCCACAGTTAAGCCAGCAGTGAAGAGAGGGTGTACTGGGGAGCTGGTCAGCCTGGGCCTAGGGACTGGTGCCGCGTTGTGCTCAGACAGCAGTGAGGACTCAGCGTTCAGGGAACTGGCAGGCGCCAACTGCAGCCATCTTAAACAGCAGATCAGAAGGCCAGGCTTGGCGACCGAGTGACAGGCCAGCAGTCTGTAGCACAGCTGAGCTGGCCCTAACCTGCTCCCTGAGCACTTAGACACGGACATCTCTCACCTACCTTTTTTCTTTTTAGTTACGGTCCAGCAGTGTAGCCCAGGCTGGTCCCAGAGTTGTGCTCTTCCTGCCTCCACTTCCCAGGTGCTAGAATTATAGAGGTGATTATCATAATTATTAGTGTCTGTCAACACAACTGAAATCCCGAGCCGGAGTCTGCGGTGATTCAGATCCTGTGTCTACACTGGTATTCCAGTCTTGCTGCCTAGAAATGGCACAGGAGAGTAGACAGGATGGAGCATCTAATAGAGTCAGTCAGCACAGTGCCTTCGGCTCAGTCCCAGCACCCTCCCATCCCCATGTCCAAAAGATATATAACTTCACATGTTGTGATTATAAGTGTTATTGTATTATATTATAGTTAATAGTTATGTGCTGATTTATTATTTGGTATATAGCTAATATATTGATATGCTGTTGATAATGTTATATGTTAATTAATTATATAATAATGTAAAATACTAATTATTAATTGGGCATACTCTAGAAACTGATAAAATGAAATTGATAATAGTTATTGTAATTATATCAGTAACCAGTATGTAAATTAACTAAAACCAATATGCAAATTAGTTCACTCTCTGTCTTCAGTAGTTGGTAGTATATTCTAGTCTTCATGCTTATAATATAGCGCCTTTGTCTTGCTGGGCTCCCCAGGAAGCCCAAGCTGCGGTTCCCTGAGTTCCTGGATCTTCCTGCCTGGAAGCACCTCTCTCACATCTGTTTCCTTCAGCCGCTCCCAAGAGTTTGGGGATATTTTGTCTCTCCTTTTTTAATTTGTACATATACACTGCATGTGCTCTGTTTTTCCTTGACTGAGTGAATATATCCTCATTCACCCAACCTCCACTGTTGACTGTTAGGATTTTTTTCTTCCAGCAGTGAACGAGGCTGGAATGAATCTTCTGTGTACCCACTCTGCAGAGTCATCTTGTGAATCAGAGGGCCTTTGCCACAGGGTAGTCCGCAGCCAGTGGACTGTCCCCTGCCCCAGTCCCAGGGCGTTGGTCACTACGCTTGCTTCCTTAGTTTGTGGTCTTTATCTGCTGTTAGCATTTCATTTGCAACAACAGTTTGTCCTAGGGTGAGATCACATCAGACCTGATTGTGTTGCCTGGGAGCCTTATTTGTGCTGTTGCTAAGGAAACTAGGAGACAGCCACCCTGGGGCACTGGTGTGAGAAATGACCCTCACAGTTAGGATTTTTCCTTTTTGCACTCTAGATGGTTTTTTCTGAGAACTTTAACTCCATAGACGGACACGAGGTCGTTTTCTTTGGTGGAGAGGGAAAGGGCGGCTTGATGGGTTTATGCCAGCCGTGTTTTTAGAGGTTTCAAGCCGGAGTCCTTGGGCTCCCTGTGGGGCGAGACACTGTGGTGGTGGCGCCTGTGCAGAAGCTGTTCTTTTGAGGGCCTTGCTCTGAGGACAGTGAGGGTGCTGTCTTGGCAGTCGAGGGCAGCGGGCGAGCCTCCAGTCATTGTGTCAACAGAAGCGTGAGGGCTTGAATGCCATTCTGTCCCTCAGTGCTCCTTCCCCGTGATCTCACCCAGGGCACTGTTTATGCTCTGCAAGATAAGAAGGCTTTTGTCTGCTCTAATCACCTCAACTTCTAGAATTAATCAGTGATATCATTTTATAGAACCAGAGCGAGATCTTCGATATGTTGGCAAAATTTTGGAAGGATTTTCCTTGGCTTCTAAACCTCTATCTTCAAAGAAAGTAAGAAAACCTTTACATTATTTTCCTGTCTTGGTGCTTATAATGTTTATTTTATTTTAATATGTATATATTCTTTATTTTAATATTTATTTATGAAATTAAGTAATTAATTGAGCTATATCAATGTACTTATGGGAATTTGATATTTGTGCATATCCTCCCTTTAAAACTCTTTAGAAGGAAGCAGGGTGTGGTGGTACACGCCTGTAATCCTAGCACGTGGGAGCTGAGGCAGAAGAATGTTCTGAGCCAACCCAGGAAACTGATCAAGATCCTGTTTCAAAAAAGGGTGGGTAGGGGACACACATCATATAGCTCAGCCAGAAAGTCCTCAAGACATGAATTCAGTTCCCAAGCCCATGTCAGAAAAGCCGGTGTGGTGGCTGTCCTTGCCATCCAGTGTGTGGAGGCAGAAAAGGACAGACTCCAGAGGTTTCCTGGCCAGCAGTAGCGCCTACTTGACAGGCTCTATGCCAGGGAAAGAGGTGGGGCTGGCGAGGTGGTTAATCCTTAGTTAAGATCACTGGCTACTCTGCCAGGGGACCCAGGTGTGATTCCCAGAACCCATGTGGCAGCTCACATCTGTCTGCAACTCCAGTTCCTGGGAATCTGACTCCCTCTTCTGGCCTCCGGCACCAGACACACATGTTGTAGTGCACAGACACACAGGCAAGACACATTAAAAAAGAAAAAAGACATTTCTATTAGCAGAGAGGCCAGGCATGTGGCCCAGTAGTTAAATTCCCAGCACCACAAAACAGAGCCCCCACACCCTCGCACTGTGGTAGAAGGCTGTTCTGTTACTTTCAGATCAGCTTTGTGTTTTGGGACTACTGCTCAGAGAAGAGTGCTCGCCTACTGTGTGCAAGTAAACGTCCCCCCTCGTGCCCCCCACAAAGTGTTTAGAAATGTAGTAATTCCACTCTGCCCTAGGGAACGAGAAACTCCCAACAGTAAGGACAGGGTGCAGACATCAACACAGGAAAAGTTCTCAGACCAGCATGCACGTGGGACTGAGTGCTCCACCTGGTGCTGAGGTCAGAGTTGACTTGGTTCCCACTTTCGGGAACTTCTAATTCTAGGAGTCAATGCACACGCAACTGTTAATCTGTTTGTTATACCAAGAGCCAGAGGACCATTCAGTAATTACTTAAAATACCTAATGACTGGGTATGTAGTGCACACCTTATTCTTAGCACTCAGGAGGCAGAGAGGCCAGCCTGGTACACAAGACACCCAGAAGAACTACATAGTATAATTCTGTTTACAAACAACAACAACAACACAAACCCTTAAGGGTGCAGCTCAGTAACAGAGACTGTACTACCTGTGCAAGTTTCATCATCCCCCAAAGAAACAATAAAACTCCACTTTCTTTTTAACTTTTCTGTTCTACAGTCATCAATGTTTTCAGAATTATAAATTCTGAATTTCACAAATATATATAAATTTCAGTTTTTATCAATTTCTTTCTCCCTACCCATCTCTTTTTCATGCTGAGGTTTGGACCTAAGACCTTATGCATGCGAGGCAAGCACTTTAGCACTGAGCTGTACCGTAGCTTGTCTTTGTCTTGTGTTGGTGATGGTGAAGGGTGGGTCTAGGGGACTGAACCTAGGTCTTGTGCCTGCTCCACAGATACTGTAACAGCCACATCCTCAGCTCCACTCAGGGTCTGAATTAAAGATACTTTGA
>NW_004949130.1:3027224-3028120 GCF_000317375.1 Microtus ochrogaster
CATAGCCAAGAGGATAACTATGAGTTTTTCCTTTGGTTCCCCTTCTTACTTAGCTTCTTTAGGATCACCATTGTAGACTCCGTGACCCTTATTTAGTTTCACTTTAGAAGTGAACCATAGCCTGAATAAAGAGTTTTGAATGTTTTGAATTTGAAACTACCTAATTTCAAGGGTTTTTTTAAAAGTCTTGAATCACACATTTGTAATGTTTTGTCTTATAGTGGGCTGGGTGTGTATGTGGGGCAGGGCACCGTGTTTTGTGTTTTCTTGTATTTCGTATTTTCTCCATGGGAAACATAAATATTGGCAGTGATGTTTGCAGGGTGGTACCGTTGGGACAGTGGTTCTGGTGCCTTCAGGGACCAGGCTATTGCGCTGCTGTCCACCTCCCAAGTGTACCCGGGCTGGTCATGTTTTCTTTATGAAGTCTGTGTGATCTTGCAGCCTGGGTTTCCTGACCTTTGTTTTGTCTGGTTTTGTTAAGATTTATCCACCCCCTCAACTGCCCAGAGACTATCGACCGGTGCATTACTTCAGGCCCGTGGTTGCCCCAACGTCTGAGAATGCTCACTTAATTCAGGTGTTGTCAGAGTCATCTGGGAAAGCAGGACAAGACATGGGGACACACAGTAGGCATCAACTCAATGCCTCCAAGCGGGGGGAGTTGCTAGGAGAGATGCCTGTTCAAGGTACGTATGATGCAGGAGACTGACCTTGTTATCCAGTTGGGTTTGAGGTGTCCCCCGATGCTCCTGGTATGCATTCTGTATCTGCAGGCTGTTGGAGCCGTGCCATGGATTATAAATAACATGTGAAAGTGTACACAGACTTTATTGTTATTATTACCTGGTGGTAGTTGTTCTTTTTGCTGCCTCTTTTTTTTTTTTTTTTTTTTT
>NW_004949130.1:3028256-3029141 GCF_000317375.1 Microtus ochrogaster
ACTAACCCTTACATCTTAAATTAACCCATTTCTATTATTTTATGTATTGCCATGAGGCTGTGGTTGACCAGTAAGGTTCCAGTGTCTGTCTCCTTCGGCAGCTACATGGCATCTCCTTGACTCCACCTTCTTTTTTCCTCTATCTCTACTTGAAATTCCCTTCTTGTTCTATTCTGCACTGCCATAAGCCCAAAGCAGCTTCTTTATTAGCCATTGGTAATAAAACATATTCACAGCATGCAGAGGGGAATCCCACATCAACCTCTGTCACACACTGCTGAGATTACAGAAGTGTGCCACTCGAGTTGTTTTCTTTAAAAAAAATTATCTAAGTTTTATGAAAATTTATTTATATGTATATGTGTGTATGTTTGTGCACATTCATGTCGGTACCTGTGGAAGCCAGAAAGGGTGTTGGATTCCTGGAGCTAGCGTTATAGGTGGCTGTGAGCCGCTTGATATGCGTATCAAGTATCTATAAGAGCAGCCCCTACTAAGCCATCTCTCCACCCCTCTTTATATTTGTTTGTTTCTTTTTTTGAGACTTTATGGGTCTCTCTAGGCAGTCCTAGAAATTGCTGTGTAAATCAGGCTGGCTTTAAACTCATAAGAGGGTCTCCTGCTTCTGTGCTGAGATTAAAGGCCTGTGCCACACTGCGCCTGGTGCCCCCCCCCTCTTGTTTTTTTTGTTCTTTTTTTTTGAAAATGGTCTCACATGTAGACCCTCCACTAGTCTAGATTCTTTGTTTTGTTCTATCGCCATGCCTGACACCTTTACTCTATCTGTGTGTGTGTCTGTGTGTCTGTGTATGTGTCTGTGTGTCTGTGTGTGTGTCCGTATCACCATGCCTGACACCTTTACTCTGTCTGTTTGTGTGTGTGTGT
>NW_004949130.1:3029547-3032773 GCF_000317375.1 Microtus ochrogaster
TCATGATAATCCCGCTTTAGCCCCCCAAATACCAGGATTACAGGTATGAACCATCACTGTTTTTCCACAGCAGGGTGCTCTATAGCTTGAGTGAGAGGAAGGACCTCACCTGTTTTGTCCCCCAGGCCGTGGGCCAGCGTCTCTGGGGAGTTGGTGCGCAGTGAGCTTTTGTATTGTGAGTGCTCAGGGCGAGGACTGTGGGAGCATGACCATAGCCACCTGTGGTTCAGAGTCCTCGTCCTGGGCACGGAACACAGGGCTTTGATTGTCTAGGCATTTGCTCTGTCTCAGTTGTACCCAGGCCACCTGCATTTTTGTCAACTGCCCCATTATGTGAATATATAGTCCAGAGGGATATATAAATATTGACGAAATAGTCAGCATAAACACTCATCTCTGGATCTGGAGAGATGGCTCAGAGGTTAAGGACACTGACTGTTCTTCCAGAGGTCCTGAGTTCAATTCCCAGCAACCACATGGTGGCTCACAACCATCTACAATAAGATCTGTGTCCTCTTCTGGCATGCAATCATACATGGAAGTAGTACACTGTATTATATACATAATAAATAAAATCTTTAAAAAAGAAAACAAAAAAAACCACTCATCTCTGATTATGTTCATCTTGATAGTGACTTTATACAGCAGGAGGTAAATCTGTTTTCCGTCTCTTGTTATTTTTTTATCCAGGGTCAGCTACTTCAGTGTTGGAGTTTCTGTCCCAAAAAGACAAAGAAAGAATTAAAGAAATGAAGCAGGCGACTGACCTGAAGGCAGCTCAAGCCAAGGCCCGGAGTCTGGCCCAGAGCGCTTCAATCAGCAGAGCGCAGGCCTCCACACCGGACCTCGCAGCCAGCCCATGGCACCTGGCCCCGGGCAGTGGGGCAGCCCCCACAAGAGCCAGCAACTTCAAGCCTTTTGCCAAAGAACCAGAAAAGCAGAGGCGATATGAAGAGTTCTTAGTACACATGAAGAAGGGTCAGAAAGGTGGGTGCTGGCCTGGCTGGGGTGACAGCCTCTCTGTGTTCCTCCTGGTCACAGACTGAGAGTTGAAGCTCCCTGATCGGTCATCAACATTGCTCGGCTTGGTACAGACAGTGTAAAAGTTTTGGGCCCTCACATTTGACCCTAAAAAGCAAACACGTGGTACAAACAGAGTTAAGCATATAACCCCAGCACTGGGGTGTCTGAGGCAGCAGGATCAAGAGTTCAAGACTGGCCCCAGCTATGTAACAAGTTCTTGTTTCAGTAAAAGACAAAACAAAACAAAATTACAGAAAAAGGATAAGCTTTTCTCCCCGAGCACAGGCGTAGTTGGATGGACCAAGTGTCCTCTGCCAAGCATCATTTTTCTAGATCTCTCTGGGCCATTAATAGGTAGAAGTCAATAAAAACGTCTTACTGAATCGGGGCTGGAGAGATCACTCAGCAGTTAAGAGCATTGGCTACTCTTGCGGAGGACCCAAATTTGATTCCCAGCACCCACAGGCAAGTAAAAACACCCATAACTCTAGGTCCAGAGGATCCAACAGGCACACACATGGTGCACAAACATGCTTGTAGGCAAAACATTCATACACGGATAGTAAGATGAACCTGAAAAAAGAGGAGCATCTTATGAAGGACAGAGTTGTACTGCCTGGAGGTAGCTCCCAGTGCACGCTGTCTCCAACAAGAGTCAGGACATTTGCCCTGAGGAAGTGCACAGCACAATGGTCCACCTGATGCTGTCCCTCAGACACCATGTTTTCCCCTGCACAGATGCTCTGGAACGGTGCCTGGACCCTAGCATGACGGAGTGGGAGCGAAGCCGCGAGCGGGAGGAGTTTGCTCGGGCAGCCCAGCTCTACGTGTCCTCCCACTCCACCCTGTCCTCCAGGTTCACTCATGCCAAGGAGGAAGACGACTCCGATCAGGTTGAAGTTCCTCGAGACCAAGAGGTCTGTCGCCATCTTGTGCCTACCTGGTGAATTTTATTTTGTGTTTTTGCAGTTGTAGGAATTGAATTGAACCCAGGCTTGCATACGTGTTATGTCCACAGTCTAACACCAGGCTACCTTCCCAAGCTCTCTAGTCAGTTTTAATTTGTGTATGTAATTTTATGTGGATGTGCAAGTGTGTCTTAGGTAATTTGATGTATATGTGCATATGTGTATATGCATATGTGCATATGTGTGCACATAGAAGCCTAAGGTCAGCATTGAAATGTCTTTCTCAATTACTCTGTAATTCATGTAGTTTTCTGTGACAGGGTCTCATGTAGGCCAGCTGGCTTAGAATTCCTGTTCGTCCTGCCTCGGCCTTCCAATTGCTGAGATTACAGGTGTGAGCCACCAACCACATCTGGCTTCACCTTGTTTTTTTGAGGCAGGCTCTGAACTAGGAGCTCATTGACTGAGCTGGGGGGCTAGCCAGTAGGCTGCAGGGGCCCACCTGTCTCCCCTGCCCAGGGCTGGATTCTGGACACAGGCTCTTGTACCCAGCCTTTACATGGGTTCTGGGGATGTGAACTCGCTCCCTCATGCTTATGTGGCAAGCACTTCTGACTAAGCCATCTGCACAGCCCTTCCTAGTAATTTTAAAATTAAAAACACCATGCACCTAAATATTTTAAATCAGTGAAAAGAGAAAAATGCACATAGCATAGTAGAGTAAGAAATGATTTGATGTTTAGCTAATGAGATATTAAAGCAGTGAGCAGTGTAGCAACACAAACTCTTTGATAGTTCAAGTTTATTTATTTATTTTGGTAAGTACAATATAATTTTATATGTATGAGTGTTTTGTCTTCATGTATTTCTCTGTACCACATGCGTGCCTGGTGCCCTCAGAGGCTAAACAGTGTTAGATTCCCTGAAGTATAGTTCCAGACGGTTGAACCATCCTGGTGCTAGGAATCAAACTTGGGTCTCTGGAAGAGCAGCCATTGTTCTTAATTACTGAGCCGTCTCTCCGGTTCTGACCTTTTCTTGTTTGTTTGTGTTTGAGACATGGTCTTGCTATATAGACCAGGCTAGCTTGGAACTTGCTATGTAAACAAGTCTGCTTCATATCATAGAGATCTACCTGTCTCTGTCTCCTGACATACATTTTTAAGATTTATTTTTATGGGTTTTAAAAATTCTTCAACTGCCGGGCGATGGTGGCGCACGCCTTTAATCCCAGCACTCGGGAGGCAGAGGCAGGTGGATCTCTGTGAGTTCGAGACCAGCCTGGTCTACAGAGC
>NW_004949130.1:3033148-3036100 GCF_000317375.1 Microtus ochrogaster
TCTGCAAGAGCACTGTGTTATCTTACCTGCGGATATTTCTAACACGGAAGGCTCTGACTACATCACACAGACTGTCCGTTTCTTCCTAGAATGACGTCAGTGATAAGCAGTCAGCTGTGAAGATGAAGATGTTTGGGAAGCTCACCCGAGACACTTTTGAGTGGCACCCCGACAAGCTTCTGTGTAAGAGGTTTAATGTCCCTGACCCTTATCCAGGGTAAGTTGGATTAGCCTGTGTTTACATCGGTAAAAACTGTATCCACTCCACTAAGCCTCATTTAAGAAAAACAGTTTTTAGATTTATTTTGTGTTTTGCCTGCATGTGGGCATTGAATCCCCTAGAACTGGAGTTACAGATGGTTGTGAGCCACCACGTGGGTGCTGGGAACCTAGCCTGGGCCCTCTGGAAGAGCAGCAATATCTTAACCACTGAGCCGCTTTCCAACACCGTCAAAGCTCAGTTTGTACTCTTGCATTCCCTTTTTCTAGAGGAAACTTAACTTTTAAATATTGGGAGTTGCAAATTTTGCACATTTGCTTGAACTTTAAATTGTGTGTGTGTGTGTGTTTGTTGATGTGTATGTGTCTCTGTGTGTGTGTGTGAGGCCTCAAAGTGTACAACAGAGAGTGTCAGGTCCCCTGGAGCTGGAGTTACAGGACACAGGTACTAGGAACCCAGCCCAGGTCTTCTGCAAGAGCAGTAAGCACTCTTAACTGCTGAGCCATTGCTCCACCCTCCTTTAATTTTGATTCATGTGTCTGTGCTTGCCACATATATTGTGATCGCTAAATCCATTGCTAAAATAAGATAAACTTTATTCCATTTTTTAATGTCTTCAGGTACCCTTTTTGTTTTGGGGGGTTTGTTTGTTTTTGTTGTTTGTTTGTTTCTTTTGGGACAGGGTTTCTCTGTAACAGCCCTGGCTACCCTGGAACTCACTTTGTAGATCAGGCTAGCCTCCAGCTCACAGAGATCCACCTACCTCTGTATCCCCAGGGCTAGGATTAAGGGTGTGTGCCACCACCACCTAGCTCTGTGCCATTTAAAAATGATTCTCATACATTTTACTTTTAAAATGTTACTTACAGCTGGACATGGTGGTACCTGCCTTTGATCCCAGCACTTGGGAGGAAGAGGCGTGGTCTGTGTAATAGAGAGACTATGTCAAACAACAGCAACATTATTTGTGTTTTCTTTTCTATTTGCGTGCTTGGCAGCCTGCTAGGATCAAACACGGGGCCCTGCACATGCTAGGCAAGCTCTCTGCCGCTGGGCCCCCTCTTCAGCCTAACGCCTTGTATTTAAATTCTCTTTATACAACTTTAGAAATGACTCAGTGGTTTAGAGCACTGGCTGCTCTTGCAGAGGACCAGGTTTGGTTCCCAGCAGCCACATGGTGGTTCACACCATCTGCAACTCTAGTAGCAGGGTATCTGATGCCCTCTTCTGACCTCCATGGGCACCAGGCATATGATGATATACATACATATATACATGTAGGTAAGCACTCACACACATAAAATGAATAAAATCAATTAAAAAACCCAAGTTTAGCTTCTTATTTGATATAAACATTCCCAGGAAGCATATACTGTAGAATACACCTTGTCTGGAAAATGTAGATTCTAGCTGTGAGCTTTCCTTTGGTGTAAAGCCATTTTTGAGGTGAAAAGCTCTAATCCTTATGCTTTTTTTTTCTAAGACTTTTTAAGACAAAGTCTCACAGTGTATCCCCACCTGGCTTTGAACTCTCAGAGATCCGCCTGCCTCTGCCTCTTGCATGCTGGGATTAAAGGCATGCAACACCATGCCCAGTGGTCCTTACTCTAATAGGGAAAACTCAAGGGCCCTGAAGTCATGGGTTCTGCCTTCCTGAACTGCTTTGAGAAGTAGAAATGTCTTGAGTCCCTGTGGCCTAACTGGAGAGCTGATGAGAGACAGCAAGTCTCTCAGGAAGAGGGCTTCATCCCAGCTGTTGTTAAAACTCCATCTCTTTACATTCTTATCCCAACCCCAGCTCAACATTAGTCGGCCTACCCAGAGTGAAGCGGGACAAATACTCAGTCTTCAATTTCCTGACGCTCCCAGAGCCAACCCCTTCTCCCACAGCCCCAACACCCAGTGAAAAAGCCCCACAGCAGCAGCAGCAGCAGCAGCAGCAGCAGCAGCAGCAGCAGCAGCAGCAGCAGCAGCAGCAGCAGCGGGGTTCTGACAGTGAGTAGAGCTCCTTGGGACCTAGGTTCTGACCCCGGGTCTCAGCCCCTCATGGGCTTCAAGGCAGAGTAGGGGGTGGTCCAGCCCTAAGTGCAATTGTGATGCAGACTCCCCCCCCCTTGAGAATTGCTTGTAACTGCTCATCAGCACCTGTCAGTCAGGCCAGGCCCATGTTTAACCTTAGAGCTTGGGTCTTGCCCTGTGCTTGCTGTATCCCCAGGGCTGTGTGCAGAGCCTGGCCCACCCAAGGTGTCCCGAGTTCTGAGCTTTGAAGAATTTGCCTTCTGTTTACTAAACCCAGTGTTCTGTCGGGTTCCTGCCTTTTAGAATCCAGGAAGCCATCTCGATGGGACACATCCAAACAGGAGAAGAAGGAAGATTCCATTAGTGAGTTTTTAAGTCAGGCCAGATCAAAAGTTGGCCCTCCGAGACAAGAACCCAGCACCTCAGGAAACAAGGAGGAGGAACAGGTCCCGAAGCCATGCCCAGACAAGGTATGGGGCCTTGGCTGTCTCTGCTGGCGACTGTGTCCTGGGCCCCTCTGTATGTGATGTGTTCTCTACTCGGTAGCAGGAGTCCTCTTAAGTAGCTAAACAGCCTCCGCTGCAACTCCCCGGTTCTGCAGTGAGTGTGAAGGAGACCATAGGCAGCTGTGTCAGTAGCTGAGGACATGTGTTTCCAGAACAGCTTTGCTTAGATGGATGTGTCTCTGGGGTGTACCTGACTTGTGCCCACTG
>NW_004949130.1:3036200-3038129 GCF_000317375.1 Microtus ochrogaster
ACACCATCTTAGCTAGGTGTACCTGACTTGTGCCCACTGGACTTGCGACACAATTGTAGCTCTGACTGTTCGAGAAGAGGCTTCATGCTTCCTCTGGCCAGAGCAGCACTCGCTTAGCATAAACCATCGAGACCAGACTTAATGTATTCATATGAGAAGATACAACTTTCTAAATGCTAAGCAGTCAGTTTTGTGTCGAAGATATCCCTGGTTTCCTTATTTTGTTTATTTTACTGTTTGCACATATGTGGTGTTGTAAGGACCACCGGCAGCTAAGACCCGAAATAATCACACAGAAACTGTATTAATTAAATCACTGCTTTGCCAATTACTTAAGCATATTGCTAGCTAGCTTAATGTTAATTCTTACATCTAGAATTAACCCATCTCCATTATTTTATATTTTACCGTGAGGCTTGTGGCTTACCGGCAGGGTTTCAGCATGTCTGTCTCTGGCAGAGGCTCCATGTCTTCTCTCAACTCCACCTTCCTTCTCCCAGCATTCAGCTTAGTTTTCCCCGCCTGCCTCTGTTCTACCCTGCTCTGCTATACGCTCAAAACAGTTTCTTTATTAACCAATGGTATTCACAGCATACAAAGGGGAATCCCACATCAATGTGGGTCAGAGGACAGCCTATCAGAATGGGTTCTCTCCTTCTACCGTGTGGGGCTCAGGGATTGAACTCAGATTGTCAGGCTGGGCAGTAAGTACCTTTGTTCTCTAAACCATCTCACCAGCCTGTTTTGCCCTTTTGAGACAAGCTCTTACTGTATAGACAGCCCAGCTCTGAACTCTTCAGCTTCCTGCTCCAACTTCCAAGCACTGGGATGACAGATGTGTGATTACCACGCCCAGCTCAGTCTTTTCACCTTTAACCCATCAATATCATTATATTTAAAGTGGATTTCTTATAAATAGCATTCCCTTGGGTGTTAGTTAAAATGCTTTTGATAATCTTATATTTTAAATATTTATGTTAACATAATTAATTGATTTTTTGAGTTAGTTGTCCAAATATCATATGTATAGTTTCTATACCTTTTTTCATATTCATTCTTGCTTTTGAAGACAGTCCCATGTAGCATAGGCTAGCTTCAACCTCCCTGAATTTCTAAACCTCCTACCTCCACCTCCCAAGTGCTGGAATTCCAAAATGTGGACCACCACACCTGGCCTGTGTTCACTCTCTGTCTTAGTTAGTGTTGGCACTATGGCCATGGCAACAAAGGAAAGCATTTAATCATGGGACTTGCAGTTCAGAGGTTCAGTCTGTTATCTTCATGGTGGGACATGGCAGCGTTCAGGCAGACGTGGTGCTGGAGAGGGAACTCAGAGTTCTGCATCTTGAGGCGCAGACAACAGAAAGTGGTCTGCCTCACTGGGTGTGGCTTGAGCACATGTGAGCCCTCAAAGCCCACCTCCACAGTCACACACTTCCCCTAATAGAGCCACTCCCTTTGGGGCCCGTTTTCTTTCAAACCATCACAGGTGGGGACCCAGCATTGAACACCTACAGGGGTGTTTCACAGTCAAACCAGGGCAGTCCGTCCTGGGATTCTAATGACAGGATCATTAAGGTCTTTGGATATTATCCTACAAGTTTCTGTTTATTTTTGTAATCTCTCTTTTTTCTTTCCTTCATTCAAAGCGGTGCATTTTTGTTGAACTGTTTTCAACTCCGTAGACTTTCCGGTGGTGTCTCCATTCTACTTGAATACAGATAATGAGTTTTGTTTGTTTCAGTTATTGGCTGTAGGGTTTTGCTGTGTTGCCCAGATGGCTTGTAGCACCTGGGCTCCCCCAGTTCTCCAGCCCCATGCTCTCAGTAGATGAGACCGTAAGCACATGCCTCTGCAGTCAGCTCTGCAACGGATTAAATTTTTTAGATTCTTATACTTTCTACCTCTAAAATATCTGAAGGCGTAAGT